>NW_026020769.1:600000-753594 GCF_900185275.1 Solanum verrucosum
AAAAAATTGAGCTAAGACTCGAACCATCATTCGTTACGAGTACGATTTACAAAGGAATTTAAAATTTCTTAAGTATTAAGGTCAGGTCACTAGATGTACCACCTTGAGTTCCAAAAAGAACTAAATTGGAAATAGCAAAATCTGGAATTTTGCAAAATATGCTTCAGTTATGAGTTTTGGGTCAACTTCAAACAACCATAACTTTCAGTACAAGATGAGTTAGGTGGACCATAAGATATCAAATGAAAGGTCTATGAATTATCCTTCCAACGCCATGAAGTTTGCTAATTTTCCAGCTCGTATGAGTGAGATATGCCCGTGTGAAGTCACGCTGTCTATTTAAGGAAAGTTACCTAGATTTAACACGGGTATTTTGTTCTTTTCCTTACTGTATCTGATTTAATTCAAAAATTGTTAATATTTAGGGGTCTAAAATGATTTGGTTCAGTTTTACATATCCTAAAACACTCTAGGGTTTTAGAAAGAGTTCAAGAAGAGAAAAGAAGAGAAAAGTCTACGTTTCGTCAAGTTCTTGAGGTTTTGTAAAGTTTTTGAGGTTTCGTTGTGGATTTCTCTAAGGGTTTGATCCCTAAGAGGTATGTAAGTTTCCATAGTGTTGGTTTTCGTTCACCAACACACTAATACTGATCTATTCGTGTAATTTAGTTCTTGAAATATAAGGATTTAAGTTCTTGATAAGTGATCTTGAAGTTTTAGTCTAAATCATGTATTGTTGGGATTTCGATGAGTTGTTGAGACAATCGTATGAGCTTTAAGGTTGTGTTTAGTAGATTTTTGTATACTAAGGTTGGGTATTTGTGTCTAAGTGATTGGGGAAGAAACCATTCGATTCTAGATGAATTAGGGTCGAAAAATGAGTAGGAAAATTTGTCAAGTTTTCTGGGAAAAGGGGTGGGGCGCCGTGCCATTTAATGCGCCCCAAGTTATGTTCTGTAGTTTTGGCTCTGTGGCGCTGCGGCACTTAGTACACAACAACTTTCCTTTTGTAGTTTTGGCTCTAGGGTGCCACGACACTCAGTATGCCAGGTTCCCAGGTTCTCTACCCTTTCCCACTTCTTCATGTTTGTGTTCTCTTGAATTATACCTATGTTTTCTAGGTTATTTCTACATTCTAAGGTACGTCTAAAGATTGAGAGATCATCCGTAACATGAGATCATAACCCTTGAATCCACAATTCAAGTTCAAGGAAGAGCTAAGAGTCAAGTCTAGAGAGTTCTTTGAGTCTTTTTGAGGGGTGTTCTACAATTTCTAATAACTTGTTTCAAGACTCAAGTAATGTATTCATGAGTCTACACTATCATCAAGATTCTTCATATCGTGAATTATATCCTTTGAATTCATAATTCAAATTCAAGAAAGAGTTAAAAGTAGAGTTCAAGGAAGTCTTTTAGTTCAACTGTGAATCCTTTGAGATCAACTATCCATTTGAGCATTGTTTTGAGGAAGTAAGTATGAGAATGAGAAGATTCGTATACATGAGTTCAATATTGTTATGTAGACCCTTGAGTCGATTCGTTCATACCCATAAATTTTGCATGAACTTCATCAGTTGAGTATCTTTGAGAGGAGTAGTATCTTCAAGTTCTAGGTCTTGAGTATTGAGTTCCTAGCCCTTTGAGAATTTATTCCTAATCAGGGGACTATTACATGTTACCTATTAAAGGTCCTTGAGTTGAGTTGTTCATGCCCATAATTTCGCATGAACCCTATGAGTCGAGCAGTCTTGATATGACAAGTATCATTGAGTCCTTGAGTTGAGTAGTTCATGCCCATAATTCCGCATGAAACCTATTTTGAGAAGTCTTTTGCAAACCTTTTTAAAACATGTTTTAAGACTTGAGGATATGAGTTTGAGAAAGAGTAGCATGGAGTTCATTTCTTTCAAAATGAATCTATGGGAACTAAGTATTCCCAAAAGAAAATGTTTTCACATTTAAAAGAGGAGGAAACTGAGATTTCCAAATGAGTTTTGAGTAGTTTGAGTACCATATCTTTTAAGAGAATGATTTTTGAGTAATAATCTCAAAAGACATAAAGAGTTATGTTTTAAACATATGAGCTAGTTATATTTTGGGAGTAGTATTGAGCACCGATAGTGGGGATAGTTCTGACCACTCACAGCCCCCATAAACCATATAGCCAATATGGGTAGTGATGTTCGACGTAATCAGACTACACTATTTCAGTTCAAGTGCCAAACGATCGCGTGTAGTGATATAACCCAACCAAGCGTTGGGATCATTCCCACAGGGAGTGGTTTTGAGAATTAATAGAAAAATAAAATTAAGTTCTAATTAGTCATAGCTATAAACATTATCGAATATAAACATATTAAATCTAAGGGGTGACGCAAGCGTCAATTATCAATGGGGGTTTGTATTGACTAACAACTAAAAAGAGCAAAAATATAAGAAACCTAGATATAGAGACGGGATTCTTGGGATGTGATAGGAATACGGGATAAACTAGACTATCGGGTACATGCTTTTGATAGTAAATTGTTGAACATTTGTGACAAGGCTAGACTATAGTGGGGGTAAATTCTCTCTCGAGCAACTTACTGCGAATCAACTCGGTTTCTCTCAATCACCGAGTTGCCGCATAAAGCACAACCTCTGCCATAGACCATTCACTCTCTCGAGTTGAACCCATGTTGACCCATTACCACCAACTATCAATTTGGTAGTCTTAGTTTTATGACCTCTCTCGAGCAAGCCAAAAACACTAAGAAAAAATAGCATTTGCAACTACAATACCATTAAGTTCATACACAACTACTAGACGAAATCACATTTAAACAACAAATAAACCATCAACAAGCAAGACCCAACAGATAATTTAACCCTTATTCACAAAATCACACCCAAAGAATTGGGGATTTAGCTACACATGTAAAAGAAATAAAAATTTATACCAATATCAGTTTCCATCAACTGGGTATGAAGAATTAAATCTTAACACACATCAAGAGTGAAGAATCTTTGAGACCCACATCCAAATTCTTGGAGTTGAAACCCTTTGAATCTTCAAGGTCTTCGAACAAAGTCTCCAAAACCCTCTAACTTAAACTATCCAAAAACTGTAAAAAGTTTGAATAATAGAACTGATATCATTGCTAGAAATTTAAAATAAGTTTTTATAGTGTTTGAATTTATTTTTTTTGTAGAGGACCATTTGGTTCAGTTAGTCGGGATCGTCGAAACGCTCGGCGATCCGCCTAATGGTCGATTTCATCGTCTTCCTGCTCTCGCTTTCAGCATTCTCGCATTTTAAGGCATTGGGCGATAGAGGTACTACTTCGCGGAACTGCTCGGTGACACGCCGACTTCTCCTTTTCATCGTGGAATTGACCTTCTCCTTTAGGGCTCAGCACACTGGAATAAAAGGCGATCTCCAGGATGATCAGTGACTCGCCACAATGCTCTGTGATTTTCAGGCCTTCATTTCTTCATTCTTTTCATCCGCCTTGTTCCTTCTTGCCAAGTAGTGTCCTTGCTTTTCCTCAAACTCTAAATACCTGAAACTTAAGGATTTACATCAGATATTGAGATAAAATATGCATTTATGGACACTAATTCTATCAAAATATAGCCCTAAATGAATCCAATTTGTGGACTCATGAACACCCCAACTTAAACTTTTGCTTGTCCTCAAGTAAAACTCAAGTTCAACAGTTCAACAAGGATGTGTCAAACAGTGCTACACAAGAATGAATTATGAATGTACACAACAAGACTCAACTTACTCATGCAAGGATCAATTGTATACTCAAAGACTCAAATTGTGACACACCATTATTAAAGATTCTTTAGCTCACTATACTTTCTTCAAATGCAAGTTCGAGCTCAACAAAGGTATTCAAATTCCCTCACACAAAGAATGATTCCATATTCACACACAATGGTTTAATCAGTTAAAGTTCCAGAATCAAATGCAACGCTCACTCTCACAAAGAAGAACACAATGCATGCTCTCACCCATAGGTTTGCCCATATTTTCCAATCAATTGTTTCAGCTCACTCAAGATCAAAAAGGTATTTTCAAGGCTTGTAATGGTGTTGAGTGCAAAGGTATGGTCATTTAGGCTCAGTGACTTTCATCCTCGTGAAATGTGGTGCTTTCAACACTCTTTTTTCTCTTCTTTCATCTATTTCTTTAGTGCTCACAAGTCATCCCATTATTCACTTCCTTGGATTGTTCGGAACCCCATTTCTTTTGTACTTTATTCCATAACTTTTTCATTTTGTTTCTTTTTTTTTTTTTTTTTTTGTATGGAGGGGTTCCATTTTTTTTCAACACCATGGGTTAAAGGGGACTTTTGTTGCACTTCTTGACTCGCCTTTTCTTTTCACCACACCCCCAACTTAGGCTTTTGGCCTAAGTTGGCTATTCAATCAACCACGAATCACGAGGATTATGGGTAGTGGATTAAGAAAGGTCATGTTTTCATCAAGTTTCTTCTAAAGAAATGTAAGGCTCAAGGGGTGTTCCAAAAGAAGTTCACACACCCACAAGGTAGGCCACAAAAGAGGTATATGTCAAATTGGCTCACACTCTTCGAAGTTGCCTAAGATCATATCAAGTGATAGCCTAACTTAGTCGACCGGACCAACGGGGAAAATTCTAGGTATTATCATGCATGGTTCACAGTAAGCTCATCACACAAGGCATTGACACCAAAGTCAAACAAGACTCTACACTTTCGCTAGTGTGCAATGTTCATCACAAGAGAATCAATTTGATAATTGGCTAGTCACAACGAAATGCAAAGAGTTCACATATTGACTATGTAACTTCAATTGGTCTCATCGTAGCCTTACATTCATGTTTGTTCAATTCTGAGCACTATTTAAGTCATCGATATTGATCAAAACCGACACTCAAATTTGCTAAAGAACAACCACATTCCACCCATACAAGAGGTGGCAAAAATTTTAAAATTTTTCGGAATGGTCAAAATCATTTACAATTTAAAATAAAAGGATCCACAAGCTCAAACATCCACAAGAAGCAGTGTAAAATAAAACATTATGATTCAGAACTCAACAAGAATATAGCACAAAAATTTGGGCCACACCCCACCACAATTAAAAACATTTGTCCTCAAATGCAACTAACATAATATCTGGAATTTAAAATAAAAAAAGAATGACAGAGAGGGAGGTAAATAGGGAATCCTATCTAATCAGTCGCTTCATCTGTCTATGTATCAGTGTCTAGGGTATCAGTTTGGCCTCGGGCCTCAGTACTCTGGGTCACACCAGAAGGACCAGCTCCACTAGAGACAGTAAAAGGTGTGTTTTCCATGGAAGCCTGTACAACCGCATCTATCATAATTCCTTTAGTCTCTGTCAGGTCCTCATCTGCAGCATCCACAGTTTCCTCGAGCATTTCCTCGTCTGTCTTTGCCTCTGACTTAGGCTCAGCTGTCTGCTCAACTCTATCCTCACTTCTAGTGATGACCGGAGGCATTTCTGGCACATCTGGGATCTCCACCATTCCAAAGACCATAGACATATCGATGGCCTTCAACTGATCCACATCAGTCCTCAGAGCAGTAATAAAGGCATTTAATGTTGTCACCTCATCTGTGGCCCATTGGTCACGCTCACATACCACTATTCTAGCCTCAAGGGTATCAATGGTAGCTCTCATCGGTGTCACATCATTAGTCAGGGTAGTTTGAATCATGCCTGGAATGGAGGTGTCTAGGTTGGCAGCCCGATGATCAATAGACTGGGCAAGCTGTCCCATCCGGATCAATGATGCCTGAGTGATCGGTGCACGGGATGCAACGACAGTAGTAGGTGTGGGCAGTAACGTGGGAACAGAAGAACCTAAAGTGTCAACAAGAGTGGTAGTGGAATTAGATATACCTGAAGGCCCAGTGGTTGGAGTAGGCGAAAATGCCTCTGAACGTATGGATTCAGTGTTCATGGATTCCTTCTACTTATTCTCCACCTGATCCTTATGATATTCAACTTCGATCCTCCGGATATCAGTGAGGATGTGGGCATCACTTCGACATCCTTCTTTTCATCTCGAGGTGCCCAAGCTCTTTTGCACAATTCTGTGATCAATACTAAAATGAAAGTGAGGTCTGGCGCTGCCTTGCATGCATGAGTATCTCAAAAGCAATGATCCATCGCAGGTTCAACTTTGTTCCCTTGATGAGGCATCCTAAGCAGACTGCTAGATTCATTCTTTGAAGGCATGACCGTGATGCTGATGAAGCAAAACCAATAACTCGCTGCCATATTTAGGTCCTTCTTCTCGATAATTACCCCAACCTCAAACCACTTAGGAGTTCCATCTGATATTAATGAGGCCAACCATTTTTTCATATCCTCCGGTGACGTCTTTCTGATCATAATCTGACTGTTGTCCTCAAGTGTCTCAATGCATCCCAGAATAACATTTATAGCAAGAGATTCACATTGCACCTTCTTTCCCCTGGCAACTACATAGTCAACTGGCTTAAACTTGGCAGCTGGATTCTTCCCATGTGGTATCAATGCACTGTACTCGTTGTAGAACTCTCTGACCTAACTTGGAATGTAAAGGGCCCTGAGGCTTTGTGAAAATTTGGAAGTTATGAGATTTCAGACATCTCATAATCTCAGGGTATTTATCAATAACTCCATCCGTGGAGAGACGCTTCTCCTCAAGAATTGTCCTTAATCTCTCTGTCTTTAATCTGTTCATTGACTTTGGAGGAGGGCTCTGTTTTAGGGTGCAAGCACTATTGATTGCTCTGGGACTAGGGGAGTAGGAGTGGTAGGTGGAGGATTCCTGATCCTAGATGGATCATTCAACTTCTTAGATCGCAGTTTACCCCTCTATGCTATTATCAACTCATCATCACCAGAGGTTGCACTTTGGTTTTCCTATTGTTCACCCTCACTCTCCGAAGTAGTGAGGTAAGTGTCATATATGCCTTTGCTGTCAGAGCTGACTTCTAAATAAGCAGGTTCCTTTCCTTTTCTTTTTCCCTTCCCACCAGTTGTAGAAAGTTTTGTAGCCTGTCCTTTTGATACAGCTTCACCCTCGTTGATTTTAATCCTATTTACCTTATTGCAGGTTGGCATGTTTCTACTTGTGACTTTGGGTCTAGCTATGTCTGCAATACATCAGGAACAAGTTAGAAACAATTCAATCAGAATTGCAGACAATCAGTAGTAGATAGATTTGCTGAACTAGTTGGTGAATCGCCGAATCTCTTTGGCGAATTGGATCGAGCTAACCAAAGGGATTGGCTCAACATATTTTGCAAGTTGACGATGAGAGGGACCTTTCAGCGAGCTAGGGTTTATCCATCGAAAGTTACCATGCAACAAGGGTTCAGGGATACAAACAAAGAGTTCAGGGATGCAGACAAAGGCTTGTGGTGTACGCCCAATAAATTGAGGACTCAAAGATCAAAGAAAATAATAGGGATGTGAAAAAGGCAATAAACGAGTGATGGGAACTTCTCTAACTCGAGGTCCAATGGACAAGGTCAACTTAGATTTCGACAAAGGTTCTCCGGTCAAGGTTCCTCTAATACTCCTTCTAACTCCAACTGAGAAAGGGTGTCTAACCTTAAACCTCAAGGAGGAAATGGAGATGGTGCTTCTTTGGATATGTCAAATTGAACTAAATATGGAAGACAACATGATGGTAAGTGCCTAGCCGACACAGATGGTTGCTATGGTTGTGGTAAGAGTGGTCACAAGATGAGAGATTGACTGGTGCTTAAGGTAAGAGGAAGAGAGGGCAATCAAGCGCTTCCAAGCGGTTCACACACCAATACTACAAAGCAAAACCGTTTCTATGCTCTCAAAACCTAAGGTAACCAAAAGAGCTCCTCGGATGTAGTGACCGGTATGTTAAAAAGTCTTTCCTATTGATGTGTATGCCTTATGAGATCCTGGTGCTACTTTATCTTTTGTGACGCCCTATGTGGCGATGAGATTTGATGTTTCTTCGAAAGTGATATTAGAACTTGTTTTGCTCTCTACTTCAATTGGGGATTTGGTGGTGGCTAAAAGAGTTTCCAAGAGTTGAAGGATATACTTACTTCCGCTCCAATGTTGAGCTTACCGGAAGGTAATGATGGTTTTGTTGTGTATTGTAATTCCTCTAGAGTTGGGTTGCGATGTATGTTTATGGAAAATGGTAAGGTTATTGCCTATTCTTCAAAGCAACTTAAAGTCCATGAGAAGAATTATCCTCCCATGAACTTGAGTTAGCGACGATTGTGTTTGCCATAAATATATGGAGGCATTATTTGTATGGGGTCCATATGGATGTGTTCACCGATCATAAGAGTCTACAATATGTGATAATCAAAAGGACTTGAATCTTCGCCAAAGAAGGTAGTTTGAGTTATTGAAGGATTATGAAATGGGTGTCGTTTATCACCCTGGTAAAGCTAATAAGGTAACTGATGTTCTTAGTAGATTGTTGATGGGTAGTGTAGCTCATATAGATGAATAAAAGAAAGAGTTAGTTCGTGAAGTTCATAGGTTGGCCCGACTAGGTGTTCTACTAGTGGATTCCACCAAGGGTGGTGTCATGGTCCATAATGGTTCTGAATCGTCCTTTGTGATGGATGTGAAGTCTAAGCAGGGTCTTGATCCTATCTTGGTTGATTTGAACAAAGCGGTACTTAAGAAGTCCGTTGAGGATTTCTCCCAAGGGGGAGATACGGTAGTAAGGTATCAAGGTAGGTTATGTGTTCCAAATGTTAACGGCTTGAGGGAGAAAATTATGAAAGAAGCCCATAGTTCTCGATATTCTATTCACCCGGGAGCCACCAAGATGTACGGTGATGTACGAGAAGTTTATTAGTGGAATGAGAGTAAGAAAGATATCGCATGATTTGTGGCCAAATGTCCTAATTGTCAACAAATAAAGGTTGAGCACCAAAAGTCGAGAGGCTTGTCACAAGATATTGTTATTTCTACTTGGAAGTGGGAAGATGTGCAAATGGATTTTACTGTAGGCTTGCCACGTACTCAGCGGCAACATGACTCGATATGGGTAATAGTGGATCGAATGACTAAGTCCGCTCATTTCATTCCCATCAAGGTATCCTAATCGGTGCAAGAGTATGCCAAATTATATGTGAGATAGATAGTGAGATTACATGGAGTACCCTGTGCATATAATTTCCGATCGAGGTACCCAATTTACTTCATAGTTTTGGAAGTCCTTCCAAAAAGGGTTGAGTACTATGGTGAAGCTTAGCACTGCCTTTCATGCCCAAACGGATGGGCAAGCAAAACACACCATTTTGACTTTGGAAGAGATATTGAGGACATGCGTGATAATTTGGGAATTGGGATGACCATATGCCGTTAATTGAGTTTGCTTATAAAAACAATTATCATTCGAGTATCGACATGGCTCCCTTTGAGGCTATCTAGAGTAGGAGATGTAGATATCCTATAGGATGATTTGAGGTGGGTTAAGTTGCTCTCCTAGGTTCGGAATCGGTGCATGGGGAAGGGTTTTATGAGGTTTAGGAAGAAAGGGAAACTTTGTCCCCATTTTGTGGGTCCTCATGAGATTTTGAGGCGTGTTGTCAAGGTTGCATACAAGTTAGATTTGCCAAATAAGTTGGTGTTGGTGCATCCGGTGTTCCATGTCTCAATGTTGAAGATATATGTTTGGGATCCAACAACCATAGTTCCCATAGAGGTTTAGATATTAAAGAGAATCTTGCTTATGAAGAGGTACCAGTTGAGATCTTACAGAGGCAAGTAAAAAGGTTCAGAAACAAGGAAGTTGCCTCCGTGAAAGCGTTGTGGAGGAATCACTTATTTGAGGGTGCTACTTGAGAAATCGAGGCCGATATGAACTCCCGATATCCTAATCTTTTTCCTTCTACTCCAGTCCCGACTTGAGGTAATAAGTTCCTCTTGAGTTTTCTTGTTTTGGAGTCATGTGTGATTTATGTGTTTCCATGATTCCTTATGTTTATGCATGTTCATGAAAGCTTATAATTAGAAAGAAATTGAGTTTTTATGATTTATTTTCCTCATGTTGTCATACATTGAGTATGAGTTGCCTATTAAATTCATGAGATGAATTGATGAATATGCGTTTGATATGCTTTTTGAGAGTAAATTGCATAGAGGCTTCATGAGATTTTGTTGAGCATGCCTTAAAGCTTGGAGAAGGTAGTTCCTCCTAGAACATGAGAAATGCTGAAATTTCATGCATAATGGATTGTTAGATGTAGTGCCTACTTCCTTGTAATGCATTGCGTATGTTCGAGTTGAGGTTGATGTTTCCTCCTTGTTTGTGTGCATTTTAATGATGTTGCATGCATGATGGGGTGCTAGTCTTGAGTCTTTACTTCCGTAAGGTGTCTAGATCGTCATTCGAGGACGAATGTTCCCAAGGGAGAGATATTGAAATACCCCAAAAACTAGTAGGCTAAACTAGACCTAAATGTGAGGGTTAAAGTCAAGGAAAGGGAGAAATGTCCAAGTGAGTGGGCTAAGGCAGCCTACATTCGTGTAGGCACTGCCCCACCTACTACGCCCACGACCATGGCTTGTGGGAGAGCTCATGTAGGGCTAGGCAGTAGCTTCCCCAAATCTTCCAAAATCAGCCTCCTTTTCACGAGCCACTTCACGGCTCGTGGTGAAGACCACGACTTGTAGGAAGGCTCGTGGAGGGGAGTTGGAGGGTGAGGGTTGATGTATGGTGGATAAGCCACTGCCTCAAGGCCCATGAGAGGGACCACGCTCGTGGTAGGCACCGCGACTTGTGGAGCCCTTCATGAGGGTGCCTTAACGTTGGCGGCTAAAGGAAAAATTTCCAAGCCACTGCCCAAGGTTCACGAAGGGGACAACGGCTCGTGGTCATGACCACGGCTCGTAGGACCTCACGTGGTCCCTAGGCAGGTGACTTTTAATTGAGGGTGTTTTGGGTAATTACGGTTTAAGTCATATTAAAGTGAAGTCGTTTTGGGTAAGTCTAGCGTCACTATATAAGTCATTTTAAGTCACAACTCACCCAAATTAGGTCATATTTTCCAAAACCCAAATAATTCCCCAAATTTCATCCTGTGAAAAATTCTATCTCTAGAAGAAGAAGAAGAAGAAGAGGAAGAGTAAGAGACAGAGGGAGAGGGACAGGAAGAGGAAGAAGAAGAAGAAGAAGAAAAAGAAGAAGAGGAAGGGGAAGTGGAATAGGAATAGGAAGAAGAGGAAGAGGAAGAGGAAGAGGAAGAGGAAGAGGAAGAAGAGGAAGAGGAAGAGGAAGAAGAGGAGGAAGAGGAAGAAGAAGAGGAACAAGAAGATGAAGAAGAAGAAGAAGAAGAGGAAGAAGAAGAAGAAGAAGAAGAGGAAGAAGAAGGAGCGGAAGAACATGAAGAAGAGGAAGAGGAGGAAGAGGAAAAAGAGCAAGAAGAGCAAGAAGAAGAGGAAGAGGAGGAAGAGGAAAAAGAGCAAGAAGAGCAAGAAGAAGAAGAAGAAGAAGAGGAAGAGGAAGTGGAAGAGGAAGAGGAAGAGGAATAAGAGGAAGAGGAATAAGAACAAGAGGAAGAAGAAGAGGAAGAAGAAGAAAAGAAAGAGGAAGAAGAAGAGGAAGAGGAAGAGGAAGAGGAAGAGGAAGAAGAGGAAGAGGAAGACGAAGTGGAAGAGGAAGAAGACAAAGACGAAGAAGACGAAGAAGACGAAGAAGAAGAAGAAGAAGAAGAAGAAGAAGGAAATTCAACTAGGGTTTCGAAAAAAGGCTTTTACGAATCAATTTCTTTGGGCATTGTGATTAAGTTATGGTGCTTTTCATCCATAGGTAGCTTCTACCCACGGAGTCCTCTCAAAATCTTCAAGATCAAATTATAGAAATCCCCAATTGTTTGAGTTTGATTCCTAATTCATGGGTTCCTGTATAATTTGATTTTTATGATTTAATTGAGTTATATTAAGCAAGAATTGATGGTTTCCTCTGAGTTTTATGATGTATCCCCAAGAACCCATGCAATTCCTCATATTTCTCAAAGTTGATGATATAATGTGGGTCTTTGTTGATGAAAGACAATTTTTATGAAATTATGCATGAGATGATAGAATTGCTTGAATTATAATGACATCCATGAAAAATTCTTAGATTCGATGAGTTGTCAACCTCAAGGAGGTAAAGTATGAGATTATGCATGTTTTCATGATGTTTGTGTAAATGCTATGAGTACACTTTGAGAGTGAAGTGTTAATGAATAGGTTGTTGTTGTGGGCTGATTGAAAGGTTATTCTCATGAACTCATACGAACATTAATGAGAAAGGTTTTCTTGCAATAGTAAGGATTTTAAGGTTGAAAGGTTTTTCTCACATAAACAAATCTAGGAGTAAAAGTGATTATGGATGGTGATGAGTTCTCACACATGATCTAATGAGTTTCTTTAATGAGCTAACTTGGATTGGTTGTCAAGGGCATCCTTCTATGTGGTATAAGATAAATTATGACTAAATAACTAATTGTGGGATAGATGCTTAGCACCTAGTGGATATTGAATGAGATAGAGGCTCAGACGAAATTCAGCCCGAGCTTCCAAATGGGAACTCACAGAAAGTAGAGTTTGGGTTTCCCAAGTATGTCTGATGAGATGGAATCCTTCTCGTATTTGATGCCTGGGTTTCTAGTAGCAATCTTTGTATCCCATAACTAGTGCCCCCATAGGTTATTAGCTACCAGATCCACCTAATATAACAGTTAGCACTTCTACCTTAGTCAAGTTGACCAACCTATTTCAGTTAGGGAGTCACCGAATTCCACGGTGAGTCTCACATGGTCTATTGTCGGTTATTGCTTATTCCCACATAATATAATAATGAACTAAGACATGCTTGAAGAGGCATCTCATAGTGTTCAAGATAACAAGATGAATGATGAACTAATATATTCTTACAGAAGTATCTCATAGTGTTCAAAGGTTCTAAAGATGATGCTAGCTTGTATTGAAAATGATGTTATGACTTATGTTTCCCAATTATCTGTACAATGATGTTTACATTTGATAAATTGCATGCTTTCAAATGAAATTTCCCTTTTTGCATGTTTCTAATAATTTTATGCAAGTGTTACCATACTTGGTGCATTTTTATACTAACGCCTACTTTGCCTACATTTTTTCCAAGTGTAGGGTCCGACACTAGAGGTGATCATACTTGTGGCTAGAGCTTGGATTTGATTGTCCCTTAGCTTGGTAAGTCCTCACTGTTCGAGGAAAGATTTCTTGTATTTAGTTTCTTTCATGTATTTCTTTTTTTGGACATGGTGTATGGGCTAGGTCCTATCTCATTCACTATTGTAATAGATGGCTATATTGAGACAAATCTAGACTTTTGCTTTCCTTTATCAAAAATATTTAAGATTTGGAATATGTTTTACTAATATTGTTCTATTTCTTATTTTATGATAGCTAAGTAGCTTGTATGGAGTCCTTCAAGGGTCTATATGCCTTGTTACATCTAGGGGGTACCCCTGGGTTGTGACAATCTTGAGTTGAATATCATATCTTTGAATTCAGTATCTTATTCTTAAGTTAAGTTGAGTCGAGTGAGTTGAGAAGAGGTAAGTATGTTTCCTTTTTATCAAGTTCAAGCTTATGTTTATGCTTTAGAATTCCCCTTACATGCTCGTACATTCCATGTACTAACCCATTTGACCTGCATCATTTTATGATGTAGATACAGTTATTCAGGATCATTAACAAGAGTTTCGTTGATACCACTTGCTGTTCCAGTTAGCTATGGTGAGCCTCCTTATTTTCGGAGGATTTCTAGTTTGAGAAGTCTGTTTCATTTATTTTGCTAATTCTTTTAAAGACTTTAGTTGCCTATTTTTGGCGAGTTGAATATACTACTTTATTTAGAGATTATCATTTGAAGTAAAGCTTTGTAATTTAGTTCAATGAATTTTATTCAGTTTTATGTTTTGTATGCTTGAGTTAATCTTCCGCTTGTATTCAACCATGATGAGGGTTTGTTGGGGCCATCAATGGTTCTCAGGGCGTGACAAATAAAGACAAATAAACATGTAGGCTAGATACCATATTGAGATAATATGATCTACAAATACATTTAAGGATAAATATTTACTAGTTTACTTTTTCTATCTTTAAGGACATTAGAAAAAAACTATTGATCCCAACACATTTTTTCGATCGGGTTGAATCAGGGGCTCGTTTTTACTAAAAATCAACACAAAAAAATATCGGTCTCTAGCAAGCCCAAAAAATTAAAAACATAAAAAATGAAAAGACACACAAAAAAACCCAGGACAAAATGACACGGTCCATAAAAAAAGACCTATTGCTATACGGACTACTACATTACTAGGGTTTGTAGTAGGGGTTGCAACATATCTCGTTTGAAGTTCCTTTCTCTACTGAAGAAGTTGATGTGATGAGGTTCCGCGATACCAATCTTGTTCATGTTCTTCCTTGGGTGATCAACACTCAGAACCCTCTTCGGTGTGCATCGTTGTTTCTAAGCTTGTAGAAGTGTGATTTATGTCCTTCTCTGGTTCACTAATTTTCATATTTGTAACCCTAGATTAAAAGGTCCTTCTGCTTGTTCCTTTATCCTATCTAGATGTTTAGTTCCATGGAGTGGATTGTTGTGTATACCAAGGAGTTTATAGAGGGTTGTCGTGTTAGGTACCTATTGATTAGCTCCATGTCAGTGTTACTCTTCCTTTTTTGTTTGAATAGAGTCTGGTTTCTTTTTAATTGATGGATCTATGATATTTTAGCTTGATTTGAGCCTAGTTTATTTTTAGTTTAATGATCCGTGGTTTTTCAGCTTGATTTGAGCCTAGTTTCTTTTTAATTGAAGGATATGTGGTTTTCAACTTGATGTGAGTCTAGTTTCATTTTAATTGATGGATCTGTATTTTTCTGCTTAATTTGAGTTTAATTTATTTTAATTGATGGATCTTTGTTTTTCAACTTAATTTGAGCTTAATTTCTTTTTAATTGCTAGATCTATTTTTTCAGCTTGATTTTAGTCTTGTTTCTTTTTAATTGATGGATCTGTATTTTCAACTTGATTGGAGTCTAGTTTATTTGTAATTGACGGATCTTTATTTTTCAGCTTGATTTGAGTCTAATTTCTTTTTAATTGATGGATCTGTGTTTTTTTTAGATTAATTTGAATCTAATTTCTTATTAATTTATGGATTTGTATTTTTTAGTTGAATTAGGGGTGGAGTGAAATTAGAAGCTCTCGACCTCCTTCCAATAAGAAAAACTATTTTAACATTTATAAATATTACCAATTTTTAGAAATCAAATCTATATAGATGACATGAATTTAATGACTTGGTTGATGCTCAAGGAACATCTCCTATTATAAATATAATTGTATACTTTCTTACACTTTCAAATCACAACATAATAAGCCAAAGTTCACTTCACTAGTAGAAAATGTAGATTACTTGTAAATTTTACATGAGGATTATTTTCACAGAAATCTCCTACAAATTTTCATGGTGAAATATGAAATTCCATAATTCTAGACTTTTTATATGCGAAAAATATTTTCTCAAAAAAATTGGTAGGTAAATTTGGTGTCATTTTCGTAGAATAATTACTTAGAAATTGTTTGGGAAAAATAAATTTCAAGTAACATTTTCAAGGGTAAATTAGCAAGTAATGAAAAAGTATTTTTTTATTTGTTTGCAAAAAAATTCCTAGATATACTTATTTGCATATTTTTCTAGGAATAATGACTTGGGAATTTATCTAGAAATATTTTTATATGTGGTATTACCTGGGATTCATGTTCTACGAATTTTATTGGGAATTTATTTCTTAGGGATTTACTTGGGAATTTTCATAGTTGAATAATTACTTGGGTATTTTATTGTGATGAATTTGGTTGTAGGTTTTTTCAGGGTTTTACTTGGAAATATGCATACTTCGATTTCTTTTGATATAATTTGATTAGATGTTTTTTTTCTTGAAATATAAGAATTTTTGAAAATTTGGAGTCCTCGAAGAATATTTCCTTATAAATATATTTACCAAAATAAAAAAAATTTAATAATATAAAAAATAACAATGACATTAGAATGATCTTTATTGTTAAATATTTACTCTACTTTTAGGTGAAATAAATATTATAGAATAATATTGATCTAATACGGTGTCTTCTTTTCAACACAATTCAAATGGACCTGCTCCATCATCTGCTAGTGCACCTACACCAAGAAACCGAGCTGAGTTCATGAATCAGAATTTGTAGTATTTCAGAGCTAAACATGCATAGTCTCAAGGTAGTGTGGTAGAAGATGTAAATGAGACCTACGTGTGTGCTAAGTGTGGTAGGACCCACTCAGGAGTGTGTCGTGATGGCTTCACTGGTTGCTCCAAGTGTGGTCAGAATGGTCACTTCATGAAAGAGTTCCCTAAGAACCGGTAAGGTAATGGCAATGTGGGGAAACATAGCCCAATCTTTTTCAGCGGCTCCACCAGACAGAGTTGCACCTAGATTAGCTATATCAGGGATAGGCGCAAGAGCAAACCATTTGTATGCTATCACCAGTGGCCAAGAGAAGGAGAATTTGCCATATGATGTCACTGGTATGAATAATGTCTTTACTTTTGATGTATATGCTTTGCTAGATCATGAAGCTAGTCCATCTTTTGTGACTCCTTATATTGCTATGAATTTTGATATTCTTCCCAAGTAACTTCTTGAGCCATTCAGTGTTTCTACATCGGTTGGTGAGTCTGTTCTAGCTGAGAGAGTTTATCATGATTGTACCATTTCCGTCAATAACAAGGACACCATGGCTTACTTTGTCGAGTTAGACATGGTGGATTTTGATGTTATTCTAGGTATGGTCTGGCTTCATTCCTGTTACACCTCAGTTGATTGTAGGACTCGAGTAGTTAAGTTTCAATTTCCTAATGAGATAGTTATAGAGTGGAGGAGTAGTTTAGCACTGCCCAGGGGATATTTTATTTCATAACGTAAGGCCAGAAAGGTAGTTTCCAAGGGGTGCATCTATCACATAGTCCGAATTAATAACTTTAGTGTTGAGACACCACATCTACAGTCAGTTCCAGTTGTTAGTGAGTTTCTAAAATTCTTTCCATATGATCTTCCCGGTGTCCCTCCTGAGCGAGAAATAGTCTTCGATATAGATATTCTTCCCGATACTCATCCTATCTCTATTCCGACATATAGAATGGCTACAACGAAGTTGAAAGATTTAAAAGAGTAGTTGAAATACATTCTTGAGAAAGGTTTCATTCGACTAACTGTCTCACCTTGGTGTGCTCCGATCCTGCTTGTGAGGAAGAAATATGGTTCTCTTAGAATGTGTATAGATTAACGTCAGTTGAACAGGGTTACTATCAAGAATAAGTATCCTCTTATAAGAGTTAATGATCTCTCCGATCAACTTCAGGGTGCTACTTCTTTTTTCTAAGATAAATCTCAGGTTTGGCTGTCATCAGTTGAGAGTAAGAGAAAGTGACATTCCTAAGAAAGTTGTTAGGGCACGCTAGGTTCATTATGAGTTTCTAGTCATGTTATTTTGTTTGACTAATGCTCATGTTGATTTCATGGACCTTATGAATAGAGTATTTAGGCCTTATCTAGATAAGTTTGTTATCATATTCATTGATGACATTCTAGTCTATTCGAGGAATGAGAAATATCATGCTAGTCATCTCAAAGTAGTTCTCCACACACTCAAGGATAGAGAGTTGTATGCTAAATTCTCTAAGTGTGAGTTTTGGCTAGAGTCTGTGGAAATCTTAGGTCACATTGTTTCTAGTGACAGGATTCGAGTTTATACTTAAAAGACTGACGCAGTACAGAACTAGTTTATACCCACGTCTCCAACTGATATTAGGAGTTTCTTGGTATTGGTTGGCTATTATATTAGGTTTGTGGGTTGTCATCTATTTCATCCCTGTTGACCAAGTGGACTTAGAAGACAAATAAGTTTCAATGGTCTGAAGCTTGTGAGAAAAGCTTTCAGGAATTTAAAAAGCGGTTCGCTACTGCCCCTGTATTGACCTTACCAGAGGGAACACAAGGTTTTATGGTATATTGTGTTGTGTCTAGAGTTGGACTAGGTTGTGCATTAATGAAGAAAGTCAAAGTTATAACTTATGCATCCAGACAAGTTAAAATTCACGAGAGGAAATACCCAACTCATGATCTAGAGTTGGATGATCTAGTATTCGCTTTGAAACTATGGTGTCACTCTCTTTATGGATTTCATGTGGATGTGTTAACCGATCACAAGAGTCTTCAGTATGTATTCAGTCAGAAAGAGTTCAATATCAGGAAGAGGAAATGGTTAGCATTACTCAAGCATTATGACATGAGTATTCTCTATCACCCAGGTAAGGCTAATGTTGTTGCTGAAGCCTTGAGTAGGTTTTCAATGGGTAGTACTTCCCATGTTGAGAAGGGAAAGAAAGATTTAGCAAAAGATTTGAATAGACTTGAACGATTGGGTGTCCCGTTGATGGATTCCAATGAATGAGGAGTAGTGGTGTTGAATCATCACTAGTGTCCGAAGTGAAAGAGAAACAAGAATAACATCATATTTTGCTTGAATTAAAGGCAAATGATAATAACAAAAAGTGATGGCTTTTGAACAAGGGGTTGATGGTGTTTTGAGGTATCAAGGTATATTGTCTGAGCCAAGGGTGGATGAACTCCAAGAGAGGAATATGGAGGAAGCTTATAGCTCTAGATATTCTATCGATCTGGGTTCCACAAAGATGTATCATGAATTGAGAGAAGTCTATTGGTGGAATAGCATGAAAAAAGAGTATTGCGGAGTTCGTTGCTAAGTGCCCGAATTGCAACAAGTCAAGGTAGAGCACTGGAAGTCCGGTGGTATGGCTCAGAATATAGATATTACAGAATGGAAGTGGGAGATGATCACTATGGATTTCATTTTAGGTTTACCACAGTCTCGCAGGCAGCATGAATCGATTTGGATGATTGTAGATTGAATGACTAAATCAGCTTATTTCTTACCGGTAAAGACTACCCATTCAACAAGAAGATTATTCTAAGTTATATATTCAAGAGATAGTAAGACTTCATGGAGTTCCGATATCCATAATTTTAGATAGTGGTGCGCAATTCACTACACAATTTTGGAAGTATTTCCAGAAAGGTATTGGTTCGAAAGTGAACCTTAGTACTGCTTTTCATCCTCATATAGATGGTCAAGAAGAGTGTACACTTTTGACATTAGAGGAGATGTTGAGGTCGTGTGTTATGACCTAGGGGTACCCCCTAGATGTAACACGACGTACAAGACTCTAAAAGGCCTCATAGCATTTCATGAACATAAGATAATAGAAAAGTATGGAAAAATTTAAAACTTTTTACAATCGAAGTCATTTTTATAAAAGCAAACGGAAGTCTCAACATGAAAATAAAGACAAAAAGGAAATTGTGGGTTTTGTCCTCAAAGCTATGAGGACTAACCAAGATTTTCAACTCCTTAGCTCCTTAGAAACCTAGTTTCAAGATAAGCACTCAAGTCTCCAAACCCTACATTTGATTAGAATGTAGACAAAGTATGCATTAGTACAAAATGTACTAAATATGTTAGCTAGCATAATACCAAAAGAGCATAAGACAATGGTTTGTCAACATAAGTCATAATCCAAAATCATATGAAATACTTCATGAAACTTCAATAATAAGCATAAGAGACAATATCATCATAATAAGAAAAGTCTCCAACATAAGCATAATATAAGCATTCTTTGACTCTTAGTCATCTATACCATAATAGAACTATTCCTAGAGTAGCCTAAAAGCATACATGTGCAAAGCATGAATAGCACCCCATAATACAATCCAAGCCAAGTATCCCCTTTCGGTCATCTTCATCATACCCTATATGCATGGTCAAGTCTTATGCTTTTCTACTATAAGGGCACCATACTCCTAAGTAACCTCAAAGCACACTTATGCAATGTATGAAAGGCATCTCAGACTACCCTTCACACTAAGTATAACCTTGAAGTCATCCTAATTATGCTCACCCTCCTTTGGCCTCATTATTAGCTTAACTCTTATAACTAAAGGAATTTCGCACCTTTAGTCAATTATAGAAAAGAAGGCAACTATAGTACAATCCTTTCTCAAGATCATCTTTAATAACCCTAAGGCATACTTGTTCAATGCATACATAACATCCCATAATACTATTCATGCTAAGTACAACATTTAGGTCCTCATACTAACACTTCTTTATTTGGAACCAAGTTCTTCTCTTTAACTTTAGAACACTATGAGGTACTCTCTTAAGCACATCTTTGTTCTTTATTAAGTTGAACCCTATGTGATACTCCTTTTAGTATGTCTAAGTTCATTATTCACATGGACCCTATGAGATACTATCTTAAGCATGTCTATGTCCATTTATACTCTTGAACACTATTAGGTACTTCATTAATTAAGTCTTAGATCATTTATGCTTTTGAACACTATGAGATGCTTCTCAAGCATGTCTTAGTTCATTGGATATGGAGATTGCTACTATAAACCTTAACTCAACTATGTGAAGGCTCCCATCTCATGAGACCTAACTTTGGGAAAACCCACACTCTACTATGTAAGAGTTCCCCCTTTAACTTGGATAGTCCTCACATCAACTAGGTGTGGTTCTCCTTTCCACTTGCAGCCTGGACCTTGTCTTGTGTAACACTCCATCTCATTTTAAATATCAACTTGAAGACAAGCATACACCCCAAGAATAACTTATTAAGCCTTGCTTAACACTAATGTCTCATGGAAGGATGTCCTTGACAATCAATCCATGTTAAAGTGATTCTATCACATTAAACTTTCAAGTATTTGTATGGTAGGTTAGGTAGGTAAATATCATCCACCATAAATCTATCTATCAAGCTTCCATTCTCATTTAGAATTTACTCTCAAAGCCTTAGCATGAATAGTTAATCATATTAGCTTCACTCTAAAGCCCTAACTATTATGATCACAAGCCTTGCTCTCAAGATTTATTTCTTAGTCTTTTCATTAAACCTAGGTTTCAAAGTATTTTAATCACACCCTTCATTACTAGGTGATTCTAGTCACAGTTGATCATAAAGGTTCGATATGAATTTTACAAGTCAAGATCCTTCATATTCAATAAATTATATTTCAATTCATAATTATATGATCCTAACTTTGAACAATTACTACACATGACATTGATTTTAGAAGATCACCTATGAACCTTAAATATCACCTCTGATGGCATGAACCCACAAAATATGACATTCATGAAATAGACTAGGTTTAACCATAAAAATCACATGAATTCATCATATTATCATAATTACATGCTAATACAATCATAATTAGGTATTATCCACTAGATTGGAATCATACCCAAACACTACCCACAATTGAAGAAGAACCCTAGCTAGAATTGGGTTTTTTACTTCACCATTGGGGGAAACCTAGGGGGATCTATGGGTGGAAGAATCCATAGATGATTAAACTAACATACCTTAGTTCAAAGCCCTAATGAAGCTTGAAACAATGGAGGAAAATCTGCCACTCTTCCTTCTCTTCTTCTTATTTTTCTTCACTTCTAGAGAGAGAATTATTTGTAGAGAATTTGGGTGCTTTGAAGAATGAGTTTAATTGATTTATTTTAGGGGTATATTAGGCTTATATAGGTGGTTTATTAACTAACTAACCGACCTCCCTTAAAACCTAACTAATTATTAACTAACCCCCGAACCCCTAATTAAAAACTCAAACTCAAAAACTGCCTAGACTCGCGACACACACATCCACAGACCGTGGATGGGTCAACTGCCCGTGCTGCACCTCCATAGGTGGAGATATGCAGCTGAAAAATATAGGCATGCGTAGGCCTTGATCCACGACCCCAACCCATGGGGCGTTGGTCCATTCACGGCCAGTAGATGCCAATAGTTGGTGGATGTAACTGACAGCTTTTTGGGGATGTTTTGAGGTCCTCCTTAAGGACCCCTTGGGTGGTCCTTGGGGACTCGTACCTTAACACCCTAACCCTAAAACCCCTCATTCTAAGTACGGGAATCATTTTTATGAGTTTTCATCCTCCTACCACACTCTAAAACTCTTACAAAAGGCTACTTACTAGTTTCCGAGGTGTATCATAGAGTGTGATCAACTTCAAAGGTAATTGGGATGGTCACTTATCTCTCATAGAGTTTGCATACAATAATAGTTATCATTCTAGCATCCAGATGTCTCCTTATGAGGCTCTTTTTAGGAGAATATGTTGATCTTATATTGGATGGTCTGAGGTTGGTGAAGTTGAATTGATAGGACCAGACTTGGTTCATCAAGCTATGGAGAAAGTGAAGACTATTCAAGAAGGGATGAAATCAACGCAGAGTCGTCAGAAATCCTATAGAGAAGTTAGGAGAAGAGACATAGAGTTTGAGGTAGGTGATTCGTCTTTCTTAAAGGTTTCACCCATGAAGGGTGTCATGAGATTTGGTAATAAGGGGAAACTTAGTCCCCAGTATATTGATCTGTACAACATATCCAACAGGATTGGTAATGTAGCTTATGAGTTGGAGTTACCGTTAGAGTTAGCAGCAGGCCATACAGTATTTCAAATTTCAATGTTGAAAAAGTGTATGGGCAATGTTTAGCTTATTATACCAACTAAAAATATTGGTATTAAGGATGGCTTATCTTATGAGGAGATTCCCATTAAGATTCTAGGTCGTCAGGTTCGCAAGTTTAGAACCAAGGAGGTAACATCAGTAAAGGTCTTATGGAGAAATCAGTTTGTTGAGGAAACTAATTGGGAAACTGAGGAGGATATGAAGAAGAGATACCCATATCTCTTTGATTCTAGAGAAATTCCAAATTAAGGTGATAATCATTTTCTGGGCATTTATTTTAGTTGAAATAATGTGTTATTTTGCATATTGAGTGTTTGAGTTGGGTGTTAGATGTTACCTCCCTTAGTCTGCTTAGAGTAATCTCATTCGAGGACGAATGTTCCCAAGGGTATATATTGTAACATCCCACCTTAGAGAGAGCTAAACATCGAAAGAACTAATTTGGAAAGAAGCTAGTTTGAAATTTTACAAGCTATACTTAAGTTGTGAGTTTTCGGTCAACTTCAAACAATCATAACTTTCAGTACATGATGAGTTAGGTAGCCCATAAGATATCAAATGAATGGTCTTGGAATCCTATTTCCAATGCCACCGAGTTTTCTAATTTTTGAGATCGTATAAAGGAGATATTCCCAATTCAAGTCGGGCTTTCCATTAAAGGATAGTTACCCGAAAATATGAGGAGTATTTTGGTCTTTTCCTTGCCCTATCAGATTTAATTCATTTTTAGTAAATAATTAGGGTTCTAAACTGATTTGGTTCAATTTACCCAAGTCCTAATTTATGCTAGGGTGTTGAGAGGAGTTCAAGAAGGGGAGAAAAGGAGAAAAGTCAAGGCGTTCTTCAATTTTGCTTGTGAATCGAATGGTGTTTTTCAAAGGGTTTTGTAACACCCAGGATTCAAAAAGGATCAAATGTTAGACTTTACAGAACCTGCACATGCCACTGACGGAGGCCACCCATGCCCCGTGGGTGGGATCACGGACCATAGCTGTGATTTGTAGGTTGGCCACCCCGAACTTTTAAAAAAAGTCTAGAACCACGCCAGGACCTCCGGACCGTAGGTGGGACCACGGTCTGTGGTTCAGACCCCCAACTTTTAGCTTTCTAATGCAAATCGATGACTGACAGGACGGACTATTAGTCGACCTATGGTCCGTCGATGGCCCGAAAGCTTTTAAATTAGGGGTGTTTTTGTCTTTTCCCCTTTTTGTTGGAAACATAAACTACGTCCTTTAACCCCTAAAATATGTAGTTTCTTTCAATTTAAGCCCAGGAACATAATCAGATCTTTCCCTAATCAATTCATTCTCCAAAATTCACCAAAACTAGAGGAAAAAGAGAAGAAGTAGTCGACCAAACCCTCTCCAAGAACGCAACATTTTCTCTTTAGTTTCAGCCTCAAAATTGGAAGAGTACTCTGTGACATTCGTCACCAGGTATGTGGGATGTCACTAGTGCATTCCCTTCTACCATTAGGTGCGTAGAATTCAGTCAGATTCTTGATTCTTATATCTTGTTTAGACTTAGGGTTTCGAAAACCGTAAGATACTGTTTGTGATTTAGTTGTTAGAGTATTCTTAATCAGATTATCATATTTTTGTAAAAATCGTTGCTTAATTCTTTGCATGAAACTCGTAACCCCTGTCACGCCCCGAGGCTACCCCCTTGATGGAAACACGGGACCTAGGATCACGAGTGACCCTAAGCTAACTTTGAGCTAGCATATCATAAGCATACTAAAATTTACTAAAATAAGAGATATTGTACGGAAGCTTAAAAAATAAGAAAAACTGAAATGTTGGGGAATACCCAGTATTGGTCTGAATAACACCGAATGAGAGTTAATAACACTGGATTATAACTCAAAACTAAAGCATAATCTTGCTATGTCTGAAATAAGCCTCTAACTAACTAGAGATTCAGGGACATGCCCCTAGCTAACTCTAGTAAAACCGAAACTAAACTGAAAGACTACAATATAAACCATGACTATTGTCCTCGAAATATGAGGACTCACCACTTGTACTACAGAATACAGATCGAGAACCGATCTACACTTGATCTTAGGGTTGAGCACTTGAACCTATATCAAAAAAAGATGTAGCATTGAGTATGCATCAGTACTTCGAAGGTAGTCAGCATGCAAGATATGATACATCTGGACATATATATAACTGAACAAAGAATACTAAGCAATGACATAATTTGAACATGATGTAGATACTACAATATACAGAATATGAACTAAACTGAATGCAATGACCAAGTAAATAACATATTGAAGCTGAATATTTAAATATAACTGGTAACCTAGTCGAATGCACTAGAGTATAACTGTGTGAGCTACTAATTACCGACATAAAACCACATGAGCTAAATGTGTAGTACAATATATACACCCCATCGAGAGGATCCAATATACGTTGTTCAGGTTATAGAGGCATGACTGGCATGATCACTATAGCTGATGCCCAAATAGGGGACTTATAAGGCTACGGGGGCATGTAGTTCTGGGACTACGATAGTGATTTGCCTTAGTCCAACTCACTGTTAAGACAACTCCCAACTGGAAATGTGTACAATACAACATAACTGGAATATACTGGATAGCTCAATAATCTGAAATGCCAACTTAAAATTCAGCATTTAAGCAATAATAATGAAATATTTTAAGACTGAGGCATGTATATCAATATATTTGTCCTAGCTAGAGTAATTCTTTAACTAAACGAATACACACAACTAGGGTTCTGAGTTTCATGCAAGAAGCTAAGCAACAATGTTACGAAGACATGATAATCTGATTTAGAACACTACAACAAGTAAATCTTAACAATTATCTAAGGTTCTAGAAACCCTAAGTCTAAGCAATATTTAGGGAATCAAGATTCTGACTAAATTCTAAGGACCTATTGGGTGAAAGGAAGTCACTAGTTAAATCCCACATATCTATTGACAAATTTTACAGAGAAATATTTTGATTTCGGGCCTGAAACTAAAGAAAACTTGATGTGTTCTTGGAAGGGTTAGGTCGCCTTTTTTCTCCTCACTTGCTCTATGTTTGATAAATTTTGGTGAATCAATCGCTTAAGGTAAGTTCTGATTTAGTTAGTAGGCTTAAACTCATCAAAACTAAACAGTTTTGGGGTTAAACGACGTAATTTATGTGTCAAATGCATAGGGAAAAATACTAAAATGACCTTAACTTAAAAGTAGTTAGGGCCAATGATGGGCCTGACCGACAGACCGTGGACATTGTTTAACTTAAGAGAATTGGGAATTGTGGTCTGACACAAAAACCTGGACCACATACCTTGGTCACACCTATCGTTTGTAAGTCCCAGCGTAGGTCAAGACATAATTGGATTTTTTTCTTGGGTTTAGGATAATGAGTTGTAGGTGGCCAACCATGGACTCCACCTACGGTCCGTGGGTCAACCTACGGTCCGTAAGTGGCCTCCGTTGATTGCACCTGTAACTTCTGATAATCTGCATTTTTTTATTTTTCTGAACCTGGTGTGTTACATTATCTCCCTCTTGGGAACATTCATCCTCGAATGAAGTCTAAACTAGTTGAATATGGAGGGAAGAGCCTAGAATCCCTACCACTAAGTACTAAAACTGATATCTAACTGAAATAAGTTCCAAGAACATGCAAATATTCTAAAAATTTAAGAACAACTAAAGGAACATGATACTAATTGTGATTCTATGCAAGGGTAACTGAATGACTGGAGAGGAACATTCACTTCACGCTGGAATGGAATCTGAAGGAAAGACATGAGGATACTTGGCCTTCATAGCTGCTTCTTCTTCCCTAATAGCTCCCTCTATGGACTGACTCCTCCACAAAACCTTAACTGGAGTGCCTTCTTTATTTCTCAACCTTTGAACCTAGCGATCAAGAAATATCAACTAGCTCTTCCTCATAAGTTAGACTATCCTTCACAGCTGATGATTCCACAATTTGGACTCATTTAGGGCTCTATTTTAATAGATTTAGTGTCCTCAAATGGATATTTTGTCTCAATAATTGATGGAAAACCTTGAATTTCAGGTATTTGGATTTAGAGACAAAACATGGACACTATTCGTCAAAAAGGAACAAGGTAGCTGAAAGAACGAACAAAACACGACCTCAGGATCGCCTAAACCATTAGGTGAGTTGCCCAATAGCCATGGTCTCGCCTAATGTTCCAGTATGCCAAGCTCTAAAAGAGAAAATTGAGTCGGCAAGAAAAATTAAGCAATCAGCGAGTCGCCGAACAGTTTCGTGAAGTAGTGTTATATCGCCCAAAGTTACAGAATTTGAATATGCTGAAGGACAATGCAGAAAGGTGATGAACCAGATCAAATGGTGGATCGACGATCCTGACTAACTGCGTCGAATGATCCTTCGCAACACACTTTTTGACAACTATATATACTTGTTTGAATTTTTAGTCTAGTATCTGTTTTTACATTCAGAAACCATTTTTTAGAGTCATTCAGTTTTAGAACTTTATTTTTGGAGACAATTTTCCTTAGCCTTGGAAATTTTGAAGATTCCCATTTTGAAGAAATTGGTAGTGGGTATTGAAGATTCTTCATCCTAAACATCTGTAAAGACCATATTAATCGTACCGAATTGATGGAAACACTTTTCGGTATCGATTTCTACCTTTGTACTATGTCTAGCTAAAACTCCAATTCTTGGGGTGTTATTATGTGAATATGGGTTGAATTTACCGCTGGGTATTGCTAATTGATAGTTCATTTGCTGTTTAAAGGTGATTTCGTTCAGTAGTTGTGTTTGAATTTAATGGGGTTGTAGTTACACATACAATTTTAATTTTGTGTTTTTGTCTTGCTCGAGAGAGAGGTTTTAAAACCAAAACTATTGAATCGATAGTTTGTCTTTATTGGGTTGTCATGGGTTCAACTCGAGAGAGTGCATCATTAACCCTCTCCCACACATTCAGCTCGAGAGAGTGAATGGACTAAGGCGAAGGTTGTACTTCATTGCCGCTTATTGGTGTTCGAGAGAAACCGATATGATTCGGGGTAAATTGTTCGAGAGAAAGTGTACCCCTACTATAGTTTAGCTTAGTTACCAATTTACAGTGATTTACTATCAATAGCAATTACCTGGCTGTTTACATTAGCCCATATTCCTATCACATCCCAAGAATCTCGTCTCCATATTTGTATTTTCATTTTTAGTTATTTTTATTTGCTAATTGACTACAAACCCCGATTGGATAATTGACACTTGTTTCACCCTTCAATTTATCATGTTTTTACTCGTAAATGTTTATAACTATGATTGACTTGAACACCTTTTTGCTTTTCTTTTGATTCTTAATTAGGAACCACTCCATTGGGACTCAACCCAAACTCACTTGTTGGGTTATATTACTACTCACAATCGTTGGCACTTGGACTGGAAGAAGTGTCCTGATACGTGAAATCAAAATGGCGCCGCTTTCGAGGAGTAGTGTTAGGTGAGAATTTTTAGTTAAGTTTAACTTTATTCATGTTAGTTATAGTTCTACTTAATTTTTAGTTTTAGTCTTTATGTCATTGTTTTGAGTAGGAAATTGGAACATGCCTGGCAGCAATGGTGACCAAATGGACCTCTCTCTTTTGAGGATGATGTCTCTTAGGGATAACATCCTATGTTTTAGGCAATTGGAGGGGGAGTCCATCCATGAGTAGTGGCTGAGATTTAAGACAATTTTCCTGCAATGCCCAGGTCATGGAATCTCATAAAGTGTGCTATTGGACTTCTTGTACAAAAGTCTTGTCCCAGAAAATAAAAGAATGGCTCACTAAATATTTCCAGGGGGTCTCTCACGACTACCTTAAGCAATAGCAGCCCAGATCCTTGATCACATGGCCATGACCAACAAGGAGATTGAGAAAGACCATATTTTGGCCACACCATTGACTCAGCTGGATCTAGTGGCCAAGAAGATTATGGAATTGGAAGCAATGGATAAAAGGAAGGATCGGTATATTCCCCCTTATGAGCATATAAAGCCCAACGCAAACGAGGGTGGACAAATAGAGGAGATACTCTCACTCGTTATCCACAAAGTCAAAAGTCACGACAAGATGTTGAATGAGATAAAGGAGAATGTCTTACTGGTGAATGAGATAACTACTTCCCAATTCATATCTATTTAGCTACTGGAAACCCAAATGGGTCATGTGTTGTCTCGTCTCTACCCCACAAATCAAAATTAAATGGGAAAGTCATGCCATGAGGCAACCCAAGGTTTTAACACTTTAATTGTTATTTTAGAATAATAGTGTGTTAATTGTGCAGGTTAAAGTGTGGGAAATGTTTGAAAGTGCAGATTGGCGAGCTAAAGTCCAGTCAGCGAAATGTCGAAGCGACCCCGACCTAGATCGTCGTTAGACTTAAGATAGCTTTAAGGTAGAGTCTGTAATACTTGGCGAGCCCAGGAAACTAGTAGAGATTCGCCGATCAAGTCGACGATCGCGATCTATACCGTGATTTGGACCCCCACCATAACTGGAGGTCATATAAAACTCGGTGAGGTAAGTGACCACACGATGTGTCGCCGAGTGGTTCGGCAAGCACGACTAATATCGCTAAATAGGTGAAAACTGGACAGTTCGTAAGGCAAAAGGTTATACTTTTCAAACTCCTTCACTTTTCGTCTCTTTAAAGCCTCACAAACTCACACATGCACGTTATTCTCTATATTTTTGCATTCTCTAAGTGTTTTAGTTGTTGATCTGTGCTCGGAATTTATATTACATTCCCTCCTAGCGATTCAATCTTAACTTAATCAGCATTAAAGGTTGGTTTTTCGATCCCCGAGTTTATTTTTGACATTTTGAAATCTTATGCAAATGATCTTGTCGTGTTGTTGTGTGCTGGGTCTCTCTGATAAGACTAGTATGCTTAAATGCAGGTTTTAATTTGAATATCTTGCCATATTGTTTTGATTGTTGAAATCCCGTAATTTGGTGCATTGAGATAGATTAAATTTTGTGGAGTTGTGCTTTTATGTTATGGGCCTTTATTGAATTTGAGTTGTGCATGCTTTGATTTTGTTTTCGGGGATTGCGGGATTGAATTCGAGAAGTTGGGTTGAAAATAGGCACGTTAGGTCGTTTGGCGAGCTGGGTCGAGCTCACTGAACCACTCGGCGGTTTGCCTATATATCCCTATCTCACCTTTAATTTCATGCTTTATTTGATGTTGTGTTCTATAACTTTCAGCAAGAAGCCTGAGGTCACCGATGGCACTCAACCACTCGCCAAAAGTCTTCTTCATTGCCTTATGTCTGCACCCATATATCCTTTTTGTGTGCATTCATGATTGAGTCTTGTGTAGCACTATTTGAGACATCCTTTTTGAACTGCTGAACTTGAGTTTTACTTGAGGACAAGCAAAAGTTTAAGTTTGGGGTGTTAATTAGTCCACGATTTGGACTCATTTAGGGCTTTATTTCAATAGATTTAGTGTTCTCAAATGCATAACTGATGTAAATCCTTGATTTTCAAGTATTCGGATTGAGGAACAAAGCATGGACACTAATGAGCAAAAAGGAACAAGGCAGCTGAAAGAACAAAGAAAAAAAGTCCAGATGATCACCTAACCCATTGGGTGAGTCGCCGAATGTCCATGATCTCACCTAAAGTTCAAGTGTACCAAGCCCTGAAGGGGAAAATAAAGTTGGCAATAGAAAGGAGCAGTCGGTGATTTGCTGAATGGTTCCGCGATGCAGTGCTATATCGCCCAAAGTTATAGAACTTGAAGTTGTTAAAGGCCAAAGCAAAAGCGGCGATGGAATTGACCAAAGGGCGGATCACAGAGTGGATCGGTGATCCCGACTTATTGCGCCGAATGGTCATTTGCAACACATTTTTGGTGATTATAAATACATTTTTGAATATCTATCTATCTATTATCTTTGTATCTAGTTTTCATTATAGAATAATATTTATCAGTTTTGTAGTTGAGAGCTTAGAACTAACAGTATTGACACAATATTTTCCTTAGCTTTGAAGATTTGAAGATTTCCATTTTTGAGAAATTGGAAGTGGGTCTTTGAGATTCTTCAACATTGACCTTTGGAAAGACAAAATTAATCTTACCCAGTTGATGGAAACATAATTTGGAAACGATTTCTATCTTTTTAAGATGTCTAACTAAAACCCCAATTCTTGGGTGTGATTATGTGATTGTTGATTTATTTAGCTGATGGGTATTGTTAATTGATAGTTTAAATGTTGTTTAAAAGTGATTTCATTCAGTAATTTTAGCTTAATCTTATGGGTTGTAGTTTCAAATGCAACTCTACCTTCATGTTTTTGGCCTGCTCGAGAGAGAGGTTTGAAAACCATGATTACTGATTTAATGGTCCGTGGGTATTGGGTTGTCATGGGTTCAGCTCGAGAGAGTGAATCCTATACCCTTTTCCATACATTCATCTTGAGAGAGTGAGAGGACTAAAGCAGAGGTTGTTCTTAATTGCTGCTTATTGGTGTTCGAGAGAAACAAATTTTATTCGGGGTAAATTGTTCGAGAGAAATTTTATCCCCACTAAAGTCTAGCTTATTCACTGATTTGTAGCTATTTACTATTAATTACAATCACCCATTTGTCTACTTTAGCCCATAATCCAATCACATCCCAAGAACCCCTTTATACTTGTTATTTTACGTGTTATTTGTTGTTATAGCAGAAAGTTGAAACCAAAAACTCCCTGTTATTTGACACTTGTGTCACCCAAAAGTGGAATCATGCTTTTAAACCTACGGGGGCACGTAGTTCTTGGACTATGAGGGTGACTGACCCTAGTCCAACTCGGTGTTAAGACTTCTCCCAATTGGAAATGTGTACAATATAATTTAACTGGAATATACTTGATAGCTCAATATTCTGACATGTTAACTAACAATGCAACATTTAAGTACTGATAATGAAACATTTGAAAACTGAGGCATGCATATCAGTATATCTGTCCTAGCTAGTGTAATTCATGATCTAAACGAATCTACACAATTAGAGTTCTGAGTTTCATGCAAGAAGTTAAGCAACAATGAAATTAAGACATGATAATCTGATTTAGAACACTACAACAACAAAATCATAGCAATTATCTGAAGTTCTAGAAACCCTAGGTCTAAGAAATATATATGGAATCGAGATTCTAACTGAATTCTGAGGACCTAGTGGGTGAAAGGAACCCACTAGTGAAATCTCATAGACAACTTGTTGCGTTGTTGGAAGGTTTGGATCGCCTCTTTTCTCCTCATTTTCTCTAAGTTTGATCAATTTTGGTGATGGAATCGCTTAGGGTAAGTTATGATTTCGTTACTTGGCCTAAACCACAAATAGTGGTCCCAACTACTGTCCGTAGGTCCTAGTATAGGTCAAGAATTAGCGGGATATTTTCTGGGGTTCTGGGGAGGGAGTTGCAGGTGGCGAACCACACACCCCTCCTATGGTACATGGGTCAACCTACGGTCCGTAGGTGGCCTCTGTTGGTGGCACCTGCACCTTCTGAAAAATTGCATTTTTTCCTTTATTGAACCTGGGGTGTTACAACCCTAGTTATGTAGATTTGTTTAATTCATGAATTACACTAGCTAGGTAAGTATAAACATATATACATGCTCCAGCTAAGAATGTTTCATTGTCAGCATTTAAATGTTGCATTCTCACTTAGCATGTTAGAATATTAAGTTATCCAGTATATTTCAGTTATGTTGTATTGTACACTTTCCAATTGGGATTAGACTTAGACCGAGTTGGTCTAGGGTTTAGTATACCCTCATAGTCTTAGAACTAGGTGCCCCCGTAGATGTATAATTCCCCTCTATGGGCATCAGATTTAGTGATCTCTCAAGTCATGCCTTTATACCTCTAGGAAGGTATATTGGGTCCTCTTGATGGGGCATATACATCGGACTACACGTTTAGCTTAGGTGGTTTTATGTCGGTTAGTAGTAGCTCCCATAGTAAAAGTCTAGTGCATTTGACTAGGTTTCTAGTTATATTTTAGTATTCAACTTCAGCATGTTACGTACTTGGTCATTGCATTTATTTTAGATAATTTCTATATATTTTAGTATCTCCATCATGTTAAGATTATATCATTGTTCAGTATGCTTTGTTCTAATTATATGTTTGTTCAAGTTTATCGTGTCATGCATGCTCATTACCTTTCAATTAATGACTCATACTCTGCGCTACATATTTTTGTGATATAAGTTTAGGTCCTTAGCATTCAGATCATGCATAGATCAGTTCCTCATCCTCACTCAGCAACATCAGTTGAAGTCCTCATACTTCGAGGTGAATAGACATGTGTTCGTATTTTAGTCTTCCATTTCACCTGTAGTTTGGCTAGAGTTAGCTCGGGGAATGTCCCAGCATCTCTAGTCAGTTATAGGATTCATTAATACATAGTTAGATTCAACTTTAGTTTTTGAGTTATAGTCCAGTAACATTAACTCTTATTCAGTAATTATATATTCAGAACAACATTGTGAATTCCCCATCATTCAGTTTATCTCATGTTTTAAGCTTCTACATAGTATCTTTTGTTTAGTTGTTTAAGTATGCTTATGATATGCCAGCTCAGGGTTAGCTTGGGGTCACTAGTTATCCTAGGTCTCGTGTTTACGTCAAGGGGGTAGCCTCGGGGCATGGCAAACTTTGTATCAGAACATTAGGTTTATGAGTCCTAGGATGTCTGAAAATCCGCACTAAGTAGAGTCTCTTTCATGGGTGTGAAGTGCATCACATCTAATAGGAGAGAGGCTAGGCAGTGTTTTACAAAAACTTCATTCTATTTGCTACTCTTATCGTGCGTGGGGAATGATCCAAGTTCTCATTTCTAATTCATCATTATGCATTTTAGATCATGTCTCCTCATAGAGCTTATGCAAGGAATGCTAGCGCAGTTCCTCCAGTCCCAGGCCATGAAGTTTCAAATAGAGAGTTTCAGAATGATACACTACTTTTGGCTCAAAGTGTAGGCAACTAGAACAATCAACAGGTTCCAGTTCCTACAAATACTAATGGTAGATCAGTGGCAGCTTGGGTCTGAGATTTTGTTAAGATGAATTCACCTGAGTTTGTAGGGTTACAAGTTGGTAAGGACCCATAGAACTTCATTGATGAGGCTAAGCAGATCTTTGGCATGAGTCAAGTAACTGGACATGATAGGGTAGAGTTGGCATCTTACCTGTTTAAGGATGTGGCTCACATATGGTTCACGCAGTTGAAGGAAAATAGGGGTGAGAATGCAGCTCCTGTGACTTGGGAGTATTTTACTGGAGCTTTTCTGGAAGTTTTCCTCCTGAAAGAGTTGAGGGAGGCTAAGGATCAGGAAGTCATGAATTTGAAACAAGGTTTTATGTCAGTCCAAACGTACGGACCTAAGTTCACCCAGCTCTCCAAGTATGCTCCACATATGGTTGTCGATCCTAGGGCACAAATGAGTAAGTTACTATTTGGGGTATTTGACTTGGTGAAGACAAAATGTAGAAATGCTATGTTGTCACAAGATATGAATATCTCTAGGCTCACGACTCATGCTCATCATGTTGAGGGAGATAAGCTTAAAGAACTAGCTAAGGACAACAAGAAGGCTAGAACAGGCAATTATGAGTACTATCAGCAGAAATCGGGTGGTGGAAATCTCTCATAGTTTCAGTGAAAATCTTCAGCTCCAGCACCTTTATCATCTAGTGCTCCATCCCCCAGGTTTTGACAGGATCAGAAAGGTAGGGCATTAGGCTCTATGTCTCAAGGGAGTACTTCAGGTAACATGACCTACTTGACTTGTCCAAAGTGTAGTAAGAACCATCTGAGCGAGTGTCTTGCTAGAAAGGAAGGATGTTTTTGGTGTGGTCAATCTGGTCACAGGTTGAGAGATTGCCCTTCATCTAAATAGGGACAATGAGGTAACAATAATAGGGCTCAGTCTATAACTCTGGCAGCACCAGTAGGTCGCCCAACTCAGTAGGGTACTTCATCTAGTACAGGTGGCGGTCAGCGCCAGAACAGGTTGTTTGCTCCGGAGGCTCCCCATGATTAGGAAGATTCTCTTGATGTAGTCACTACTAAGCTATGAGTCTTTAGTTTAGATGTTTATGCTTTGTTTGATCTAGGGGCTACTCTTTCCTTTGTAACTCCATATATACCAGTGAACTTTGGTGTCAGTCCAGAAACACTTTCAGAACCCTTCTCAGTCTCTACTCCAGTTGCTGACCCAATTATAGCTAGACATGTTTACATAAATTGCCCTATCACAGTCTCTCAGAAAGTAACCCCAACAGATCTTTTAGACTTTGAAATGGTAGATTTCGATATCATTCTAGGCATGGACTGGTTACATTTTTGTTATGCCTCAGTCGGTTGTAGAATTAGAATAGTTCGTTTTAAGTTTCCAAACGAGCGAGTATTAGAATGGTCTTAGAATTGATCGGTTGTAGCCTAGTGCATATGGGTCAATTCATCTCTTACCTTAAGGCCAAAAAGATTATCTCTAAAGGGTACATCTATCATGTTGTTCGGGTTAAGGATTCAGACTACAAAACTGAAACCCTTGAGTTAGTCCCAGTAGTAAATGAGTTTTCTGAAGTGTTTCCAGAAGATCTTTCGTGTGTTCCTCTCAAAAGGGAAATTGACTACGGAATTGATCTCCTTCCAGATACCCAAACCATTTTTATTCCTCCTTACAGAATGGCTCCAGTTGAGCTTAAGGAATTGAATGAGCAGTTGAAAGAACTTCTAGATAAGGGCTTTATTAGACCTAGTATCTCTCCATGGGGTGCTCCAGTTTTATTTGTGAAAAAGAAAGATGGTTCTCTTAGGATCTTCATTGACTATCGTCAGTTGAACAATATCACAATAAAGAATAAGTACCTTATCCCCAGGATTGATGACTTTTTCGACCAACTTCAATTTGCTAGTAATTTTTCAAAGAAAGACCTCAGATCTGATTATCACTAGCTAAGAATCAGAGATAGTGACATCTCAAAAATAACCTTCAGAACTCGGTATGGGCATTTTGAATTTGTAGTTATGTCATTTGGACTAACCAATGCTCCTGCAACTTTCATGGACTTAATGAACACGGTGTTCAAGCAATATTTGGACTTGTTCGTTATCGTCTTCATTGATGATATCCTCATTTACTATAGGAATGAGGGGGAACATGCGACTCAACTCTAGGAATGAGGAGGAACATGCGACTCATCTGAGAGTTGTTATATAGACTCACAAAGATTGCATGGTATTCGTTAAGTTTAGCAAATATTAGTTTTGGTTATAATTAGATGCTTTCCTTGGTCAGATCGTATTTAGCGAAGGGATGTGTGTGGATTCTCATAAAATAGAGGAACTGAAGAAATGGCCCAGACCCACTTCTTCAACAGATATCAGAAGTTTCTTGGGTTTGTCTAGTAATTACAGGAGATTCGTTGAAGGATTTTCATCCATAGCTTTCCCATTGACTAGTGGTCAGATGAGTGTCAGAAGAGCTTTTCAAAACTAAAAACTAGGTTGACTGCAACTCCCATTTTGACTCTACCAGATGGTATAGACGGGTATGTTATCTATCGTAATGTATCCATATTCGGCATGGATTATGTGTTGATGCAGCGAGTTAAGGTTATAACTTATGTAGGTTAGTAGTAGCTCCAATAGTCATACTTTAGTGCATTCAACCATGTTTCCAATTATATTTTGGTATTCAGTTTCAACATGTATGTACTTGGTCATTGCATTCAGTTTAGTTCATTTGTATATATTTCAGTATCTTCATCATGTTCAGATTATATCATTGTTCAATATGCTTTGTTCAGTTTATCTGTTTGTTCAGCTTTGTCCTATCTTGCATGCTCAGTACCTTCCAAGTACTGACGCATACTCTACGCTACATCTTTTCGTGATGTAGGTTCAGGTCCTCAACATTGAGATCACGCGTAGATCAGTTTCTGATCCACACTCAGTAACATTAGTGGTGAATCCTCATACTTCGAGGATAATATACATGTTTTCATATTTTATTCTTTAATTTCAGTTTCAGTTTTGCTGGAGTTAACTGGGGGCATGTCCCAGCATCTTCAGTCAGTTAGAGGGTTCATTCAGACATAGTTAGATTCAACTTTAGTTTTTGAGTTATAGTCTAGTATCTTTAACTCTTATTCAGTAATTATATATTCAAATCACTCTTGGGTATTCCCCATCATTCAATTTATCTCATGTTTTAAGATTTCGCAAAGCATCTTTTGTTAATTTTTTTAAATATGCTTATGATATGCCAGCTCAAGGTTAGTTTGGGGTCACTCATGATCCTCGGTATCGTGTTTAAATCAAGGGGGTAGCCTTTGTGCGTGACAGGTTTAATACCTAAGAGGTATTTTAGTTTTTACAGTGTTGATTTTGTGTACCTACATGCCAATCATGTTTTACATAATCGAATTTATCCCTAGGGATTGAGAAATTAAGTTCTTGATGAGTTTCCTGAAGTATTGTTATTAGTTCTTGATTCTTGATGTTTGGTTGAGTTTTTGCGGCGAAGACTTTTTAAGGGGTTGAGTAAATTGAAAGATCTTTAGTGAGTTTCACTAAAATTGTTCTGGGTTATTGGAATTCAAGAGTTTTTACCCTAGAATTTCAGTGGGTATGGGTTCAATCGGGTTCGGGAGAAGAAGAATTGTTGGACAGAAACAGGCACTCATTTTCGCGTCACGGACTAGCTCCTTAAGACTAAAATTCTCCGCGACGCACAGAGACAACACGGACTCCACAATTTCAAAAATTATTTTACGACCAAATATTAAAATGCATCTCCGCGTTGCGGACTTGCTACCTAGATAGTGCTTTTCGACCGTTTCTCATTATTAACTATCTAAAACTCATTTAATCATCACGACATCCTTTCTATTATAAATCTTAATGTTGAATTCATAATTATAATTCAAGGTAGAGGACGAGTTAAGTCTTGATAGTTCTTTCGACTCATTTTGACAAGTCTTTTACAACCTTTTAAACTTGTTTTAAGACTGGAGGATTTGAGTTTGAAGAAGAGAAAAGTTATGTCATTTTCTTTAAAATGATATATGGGAACTATGTATTCAAAAGAGTAAATGTTTTCACATTTAAGTATAGAGGAAATACCGATTTAAAATAGAGTTTTCATGTGCAGTTCTGAGTACCATCTCCTTTAAGACAAAGATTTTTCAGTAATAATCTCAAACCACATAAAGAGTGATATTTAAAAAAAATATGAACTAGTATATTTTGGGATTAGTATTGAGCATTGATTACCGTTTCAAGGACACTACATCCAATTCTAAGTGTCAATGATCGCTAGTTAGTATATAACCCAACTAAATGAGTTAGGGTCGAATCCCACAGGTAGTGATACGTGTTTGAGAATCAATCGAAAAGTATGAATATGATCGAATCATTCATAGGAATAAACATTATCAAATAAAAACATAACTCAAATTAAAGGGTGACACGAATGTCAAATAACAAAGAGGTTTTGGTTTAATATTATCAACTATAGCAGTAAACAATACAAAATATAATAATTAAACGGGTTCTTGGGATGTGATTCGATTAATAGGCTAATATACGCACATGGGTAATTGCATCTGTTAGGAAATAACTGAATGTTAGTGAGTAAGCTAAGCTATAGAGGCAATAAATTTTCTCTCGAACAATTTACCCCGAATTAAGTTTGTTTCTCTCGAACACCAACAAGCAAGCAAAATTAGACCAGTCTACACCTTAGTCTATTCACTCTCTTGAGCTGAATATGTGGGACTAAGTTTAGGATTCACTCTCTCGAGCTGAATTCATGTCAACCCAATGCCCACTGACCATTAATCAATAATCTTGGTTTAAAACCTCTCTCTCGAGCAAGCCAAAAACACGAAGGTAGAACTACATTTGTAACTACAATTCTTTAAATTAAACCACAATTACTGATTACACTCACTTCTAAATATTATTTAAACTAACAATTAGCAATACCCATAAACTAAATAAGCTCATAATTACATAATCACACCCCAAGAATTGTGTTATCATCAACTGGGTAAGATTGATTTCGTCCTTACAATGCTCCAAGTTGAAGAATCTCAAAGACACACTTCCAATTTCTTGAAAGTGAAAAACTTTAATTCTCCAAAGTTTGGGAAAAACTAGTGTCAATACTAAGAATTCTCAAATTCAATCAATAATATTTCAATAATAAAAATCTTCCTCTTAAATATAATGTTCAAAATTGTATTTATAGTAACAAAAAATATGCTGCGAAGGGTTATTCAATGCAGTATGTCGGGCTCACCGACCAGCTCGGCGATCCTTCCTTTGGTTAATATCCCCTCCCTTCTGCCTTAGCCTTCATCTTCCTCCAGTTCTGTAAGTTTGGGCGATCCAACACTGCATCGCAGAACCACTCGACGATCCACCGACTACTTCTTTCTCTTGTCAACTTGGTTTTCTCCTTCAGGGCTTGGCATACTGGAACTTTAGGCGAGATAATGGCCATTCGGCTACTCACCAAAGGGACATGGCGACCACCAGACATACATTTCTTCGTTCTTTCAGTTCGCTTTGTTCCTTTTTTCAAATTAGTGTTCATGCTTTGTTCTTTAATCCATATACCTTGAAATCAAGGGTTTTATATCAGTTATTCGCACAAAATAAGTATTTGAGGACACTAAATCATTGTAAATAAGCCCTAAATGAGTCCAAATCTTGGACTCATCAACACCCCATACTTAAATTGTTACTTGTCCTCAAGTAAAACTCAAGTTCAACATTTCAAAAATGATGCCTCAAACGGTGCTATGCAAGACTCAATCATGAATGCACACAACAAGACTCAACTTACTCATGCAATGAGCAATTTTGTAGTCAAAGGTTCAAGTTGTGCCTCACCATTACCAAAGATTCTCAAGTTCACAATACTTGCTTCAAATGCAAGTTCAAACTCAATAAAGGTTCTCAAATTCCCTCACATAAAGAATGATTCCATATTCATACAATAATCTTCAACAATTTCAAACTCCAGAATCATATACAACTCTCACACTCGCAAAGATAAACTCATGCATGACTTCACCCACAGGTTTACCCTTATTTTCCAACCAACACTTGTTTTAGCTCACTCAAGATCAAAAAGATCTTTTCAAGGCTTGTAATAGGGCTGAGTGCAAAGGTATTGTCATTTAGGCTCAGTAGTTACTATCCTCATGAAATGTGGTATGAACATCAGTTCCTTTTATTTTATTCGTCATTCTCATTCATGCTCAAAATTCACCCCAGTATTCATTTTCCATGGTTTACGGTAAGTTCATCACATAAGGCATTGGCACCAATATAAAAAAAGACTCTACATTTTTTCTAGTGCACAATGCTCATAACAAGAGCCTCTATTTGATAACCGGCTAGTCACAAAAATATTCAAAAAGTTCATATATTTCCTATGCAACTTCACTTGGACTTATCATAGCCGCACATTCCTTTTTGTTCGATTGAGAGCACTATTCCAGTCATCGGTATTGATCAAGACCGATACTCAAATTTGCACAAGAACAACCACATTCACACATGCAATTGGTGGCACAAATTTTTTGAAAAGGGTCAAAAACCATTTTCACTCAAATTGAGGAGCTACAAACTCAAGCATCCCCAAAACAGTGCCAAAACACAATTTGCAGCACAAAACCCAATATATAAACAAAATTAATTATCACAAGAGATAGGTATAGAAATACCTCACCCAACCACAAATAAAAAAGAATTTTTTCCTCAAATGCAATAGAATATCAAAAAATCAATAAAAGAGCTACAGAGAGGGAGGTAAAGGGGGGTCTTGTCTAAACAGTCGCTCCATCTATCGGGGCATCAGTGCCCAGTGTGGCCTCAGTAGTGCCAGCTCCACTAGACTCAGCCATGGTAGTGTCTCTCCAGGAGGTCTGGTAGGCAGTCTCGAACATTGCATCCTCAAGATAGGCAAGATCATCATACACAACAACATCTCTCTCCCCAATCTACTCCTCATCAGTCTCCACCTCTGATGCATCAGCTGCTATTCATCCACCTGTACATCTCCGGTGGTAGTCGGAGGAATCACATATACCACTGGAGCACATTTTGTCTCGGTTGCTTCAAATAAAGAGGTGAACTCTATAGACTTGAGATAGTCTACATCCTTCCTCAGATCTGCCACCTCAACTCTCAAGGCAATCACCTCAGAAGACTCTCGCTGTCGACGTTCACAAGTCACGACTCTCGCAGTCAAATTATCAATAGAAGTCTGAAGGGGGGTCAGTACAGCAAGGATGACACTCTCTATCATCCATGGGTCTGCAGCCTCTAGTCGGGTAGCCCTCACATTAGCGGAATGGGCCAAGTGCCCCATCTTCAGGATCATAGCCTGAGTAATCTTGGTGGGCTGGAAAGTGGTAGATGTACCAGGAGCATGGAAGGAAGAAGTGGGAGCAAGTGTACCTGAAGGCCCGGAGGCCGGAGTAGGCAAAGATGCCTCTGCATGTATTTTCTCTAAATCAATCGTCGGGGATGTGTCCACCAGATCCAGTCTCCTCTTGTCTGCCTCCTCCTGAGTGTACTCGGCCTTTATACGTCGGATGTGAGTGGAGGATGAAGGGGAGACCTCAATATATCTCATCGCCTCCCGAGGAACTCCAGCACGCTAGCACAACTCAGTGATCAAGGCCAGGAAAGGAAGGGATGTCTTATCTTGTTTGTCCCTCATGGCCATCTCCTGCTCTATGATCAATGTTGAGTCCGAAATTTGGACTTATTTAGGGCTTTATTTATAATGGTTTAGTGTCCTCAAATGCTTATTTTGTGCCAACAGTTGATATAAAACCATTGATCTTCATTTATATGAATTAAGGAACCAAGCTACGACAGAAATGGACAACAAAGACAACACGAGCGTAAAAAAGAAAGGGAAAAACAAGCTTGAGGATCACTGATGTCACTCGGCGACTCACCAAGTTGCCACTCTATCGCCTAAAGTTGTATAATGTTGAGGCAGGATTAGGAGCAGTTTCAGCGAGCAGCAGTATCACTGAACGCGATGTCGATCGCATCGGCAACAGATAACCAGGTTGCCAAAAGTATAGATAGAGATCTAGACAAGTGCGAATGGGCGAGACGAAAGGAAAAAGGGCTTATCGCCGAAGGAGATGGCGATCTCGACCTGGCTCACCTAAAATTACAGTGCTGGGACTGAGAAGAGGTGAAAAATGAAGGCGAGATGAAGAAACATTGGCGAGTCACTGAACGTTCGGCGAAGCCTGACTAACCCCGTTGATTACTTCCAAATAGCCAGACATAAAACTTGCATAAATTGATTTTATGCAAGAGAGAGAAGGAATTCAGAAATGTGAGGAGCAAAAGATTGAGAGGAAAAACACTGCCATGGTGGACTTCAAATGATTTTCACAAGATTTATCATTGAGATTTTGCAATAGAGAAGACACCAATTAATTTTAACCCTCGATTTTCATTTACAGAGTTATGGAAAATGTAGTAGGTATTTAATTTTATCTTTTCTCCATGATTGGATAAAACCCTAACCTTGGGAGTTTGACAATATGACCAATTGTTGCATTTTACTTAGTAGGTGTTATCAATTCGTGATTGTTGGTGTTAATCTGAAGTGGGTCCAAATTATTATGGTGGTTTAACTTCATTATTGCATAGTTCCTGTGATAGATTTCAGAGTTTTGTGCTTGCTCGAGATAGAAGTACAGAACCAACGTAGTAATTTGGTATCCTTAGTAGTGGGTCTTAACGGGTTAAGCTTGAGAAAGTGAACTCAAGACCCAGCCTTTGTATCTAGCTCGAAAGAGTGGATTTGATGAGAATGTGGGCTAGTTAGCTTATGGATAGGGTTGAGGTTCGAGAGAACTCAACAGAAATAAAGCAATTGTTCGAAAAAAAGTTATTTTACTTATAGTCCACTTTACTCACAACATATTAACATTATTGGTAATGATGTACATCCATTAGGTGGAATTCGGCAGTTGGTTAGTCAACCCCCAAGTGTTTCCTAGTTATTTGATTGTTTCTCATTCATAATTTGGAGTGGGTCGGTAACGACATCTTGAAATTTTGATTAGTAACTCTGAACTATGTGTTGCTCAGTTGGAAAGGTCATCGTCATACTTTCGTAGTTGAACTCAAAGAAAGTTATTCTTTGTGGGATCTACCCCAACTCAGTTAGTTGGGTTATATACAGACTGGCAATCGTTGACACTTAGAATTGGATGAAGTGTCCTTGATACGTTAATCAAAATGGCGCCACTGCCGGGGTGTAGTGTTATTTAGAGTTCTTATATCAAAAAATTGACTTGTGTATTTGTTAGTTTTAGTGAATTGGCTTAGACTGCATTGTGTAGTGTTGGTTGGACTGAATAGAAGTACAAAAATGAGTGAGGAATAGATGAATGGTAGCCAAGCAGGTCATCAAGACGGTATTGATGATGTCAATAGTGTTTACAACCCATCTCAATCAGGTGAAATGGATGCAATTTGCATACCACAAACTGATGGGGATGTGATATTTGAGGTCACTAGCACGACTTTTCATCTCCTCCAAATGAGAGGACTTTATGGAGGGATAGAACATGAAGACTCGCATGAGCATGTAAGAAATTTTATAGAGGGGTGAGTTAGGTTATTTCCACTATCTTTGAAGTGCGAGGTTCACAAGTGGTTGGCTGAGTTACCAAACAATTGCATCACCTCATGGGAAGAGCTAATTATAGCATTCAATGTGAGATTCTTTCCCCCATCAAGGCTGATGAAACTTAGAGATGCCATTCAAGGTTTCAAGCTATGGGAGGGTGAACCCATCCATGAAATGTGGGTTTGGTTTAAGAAACTCCTACTTAACTACCCAACTCATAGGCTACCAAATGATTTGCTACTTGAATATTATTACGGAATCTTGATTAGGTTAATAAGGGAGTGGATGATAAATTGGTATGAGGAGGAATAATGTTGCAATCATTTGAGGTAGCTTCATTTTTTCTTGATGACATGACGAAAATAAATCAAGCTTGGTACACTCAAGAGGATCAAGTTTCTCATTTTTGTTTTAAAATGACACAAGAACAACTTGGTAAGGAAAAAGAGAGGGATGCAAACATCAAGAAGATATTGACACAAATGGAGCTATTACAAGAGCATATGATGGGGAATGTGGGAAAGCCCAAGGGAATAAGTGGAGTGTTTAAAGTTGAGGAGTGTTCTTCTTCTGGTTATTCAAAATTGGGAGAGAATCAAGGTTTGAACTCCAAGAGATATGAGGAGGGTTTCCACCCACTTTATGTACAGCAAGGTGGGAATCAAGGTTGGAACTATCACAAGGAGGAAGAGCAAAGAAGATACTATCAAGATTGGGCTGAGCAAAGTGATTATTGGAAAAAAGAGGATGACCATGAAGAGGATCACAGTCACTCGAGTGAGAGCCCAAAATTGAAAGGGAGTGCAAGTAGTCCCCATGTGAATGATTTGTTGTCACGCATCCTTGATAAAATTGAAGGTTCGGGTGATTTATGAAAACGGATGAAAGCTGACTTTCCATCATTGAACAATAAAGTGAACTCTCACGCAGATGCAATCAAGATACTTGAAGGTCATTTGAGTTTACTTTCAGCACAATTTAAACCAAAAATGACAATGGAAGATAATGATAGACAGCTGGCTGTGGTTACTCGTAGTAGAAAGGTAGCAATGGCGATGTGACGGGAAATGAAGAAGCTCAATTGCATGAAGTATGAAAAGGTAGGAAGGAAAAGGAGACACCTATCAATAAAAGCATTGCCAAAGGACCACAAAAAGATGTGGAGAAACACAATCCTATCCCAAAAGTTATGCAATCTTTACCCAAAATAACGCCTCCATTTCCTGAACGTCTCAAGAAGAAGAATGAAGATGAGAAGTTCAAGAAGTTTTTAATGATGTTCAAGACATTTTCGATTAATCTCCAACTAGTTGAAGCATTGTTGGAAATGCCAGGTTATGCCAAGTTTATCAAGGAGTTAGTTACCAAGAAAAGGAATTTGGATTTTGAGACAATCGAAGTTTCTCATAGTTGTGGTGCAACTCTCACTAAGGAGCTAATCAAAAAGAGAGAAGATCCCGGAGCGTTCACCATCCCTTGCACCATTGGCATGCTCCATTTTGCTAAAGCCCTATGTTATTTGGGAGAAAGCATCAACCTAATGTCGTATGCAATCTATAAACAACTTGGGTTGGGTGAACCTAAAGCTAAAACAATAAGACTCTTGATGGAAGACCGATCAATCAAACATCCTGTGGGGATACTTTATGACATCTTGGGAAAGGTTGACTGATCCATTTTCCCGGCTGATTTTGTCATTATCGATTGTGAAATAGATGTTGAAATTCCCATCATCTTAGGAAGACCATTCTTGGCAACCGAGAGAGCATTAGTGGATGTTGAAAACGGAGAACTGAAGTTTAGGGTGAACGAAGATGAAGTAACCTTTAATGTTTGTAAGTCAATGAAACACCCAGCTGATATTCACGTGGTCTCCACTATTTCTATTATTGATGAGGCGGTGGCTAGTGTGAGCCATTTGATATGTATGAGTGAACCATTTTAAGCCGTGCTTGCTAACTATGATGAATTCGAAATTCAAGGCTATTAAGAGGTAGTAGCTGCTCTTTCAAGTTTGGGGGGGGGGGAGGTATTCAAACACTTCATTGAAGTTAGACATTGATCTAGAAATTTGAGAAAGTCCTCCCGCAAAGCCATCAACAGAAGAACCACCAAATCTGGAGTTGAAAGTACTGCCCTCCCATCTCCAATATTCTTTCTTAGGGGCAAATAACACCTTACCGGTGATCATTGCAACTGACTTGCATGAGTGGTAGGTGAAATTTCTCCTCGAGGTGTTGAGAAGGCATATCAAAGCTATAGGTTGGACCATCGCTGACATAGTCGGCATTCCTCCCGGTATTTGCACTCACAAAATTCAGCTGGATAGTGATTGAAAGCCGAGTGTTGAACATCAGCGGAGATTGAACCCACCGATGCAAGAGGTGATGAAAAGGAAATAATAAAGTGGTTGGACGCAGGTGTGATCTACCCTATTGTGGATAGAAAATGGGTAAGTTCGGTACAATGTGTACCGAAGAAGGGAGGCATTACAATAGTCCCAAATGTAAAATAGAAGCTTGTATCTATGAGACCAGTGACCGGATGGAGAGTATGCATGGATTACCGAACGTTAAATTTTTGGACTGAAAAGGATAACTTTCCTATGCCTTTCACGGATCAAATGCTTGATCGACTCTCTGAGAGAGGTTGATATTGTTTTTCGGATGGGTATTTCGTTTATAACCAAATCTCTATTGTTCCGGAAGCCGAAGAGAAAACTACCTTCACCTGCCCATATGGAACTTTTTCCTTCAATCGGATGCCATTCGGGTTATGTAAAGCTCCGGCAACATTTCAACGTTGTATATTGTCGATTTTTGCCGAAATGGTGCAGGACTCAATGGAGGTATTTATGGATGACTTCTCGGTTGAGGGTTACACTGTTGAAGAATGTTTAGCACACATAGTACAAGTTCTCCAAAGATGTGTGGAAACAAATTTGGTCCTAAATTGGGAAAAATGTAACTTCATGGTTAAAGAAGGTATAGTTCTTGGTCACAAAGTGTCGCAAAAGGGGCAAAAGGTTGATAAAGCGAAGATTCAAGTAATTGAGAAATTACCACCACAAATTTTGGTAAAGGGTGTTCATATTTTCTTGGGGCATGCCGGTTTTTACCAGAGGTTCATCAAAGACTTCTTAAAAACTGCACATCCTCTATGTAAACTCATGGAGAAGGATGTAAAATTACACTTTGATGATGCTTTCATGGTGGCTTTCAAGTGCTTGAAAGAAAAATTGGTCTCCACTCCGGTCATCATTAGTCCCGATTAGTCAGAATCCTTTGAAGTGATGTGTGATGCAAGCGGCACAACATTGGCTGTTGTTTTGGGGAAAAATGCAACAAACTATTTCACCCCATTTACTATGCAAGCATAACTCTAAACAATGATCAGCATACCAATACCGTTATTGAACAAGAGATACCTGCAGTAGTTTACGCACTTGAGAAGTTTCGGGCATACTTGCTAGGTACTAAAGTGGTTGTTTAGACTGATCATGATGCACTGCAGTACGTGATGGCAAAGAAGGATGCCAAGCCAAGATCGATAAGGTGGGTGCTACTATTGCAAGAATTGGACTTCGAGGTCAAAGATAAGAGAGGTTGTGAAAATAAGGTGGTTGACCACTTATCAAAATTGGAAGGCAAGGAAAATTACGAGCTGGAGATCGACATAAATTATTATTTTCCCCATGAATAGGTATTCATGGTAATTCTTAAACACCCTCTTTGGTATGATGATTTTGCCAATTATGTAATGTATGGGTTAATGTCGGATGAACTAAACTTCTATCAACAAAAGTGGGTCTTGTTCGATGTTAAAAATTACTTTTAGGATGAACCATATTTATTCAGAGATTGTGTAGACCATATCATTAGGAGATTTGTTTCGGAAGAAGAAGCCATTGAAATCCTTCATGCTTTTCATGTTTCACCTGTTGAGGGTCATCATAGTGGTGTACGTACAACTGCTAATGTTCTCCGAAGTAGCTACTACTGGTTGTCTCTCTACAAGGATGCTCATAAGTTTTTTAAGAAGTTCACTCAATGTCAGAAGCAAGGTGGAGTGTCCAAAAGACACGAGTTGCCTTTTACGCTCATTTTGGAATTTGAGCTATTTGATATTTGGGGAATAGATTTCATGGGCCCATTTGTGGGTTCATTTGGTAATAATTATATCTTGGTGGCCGTAGATTATGTTTCTAAATGGTTAGAGGTTGTTGCACTTCCAAACAATGAAGGGAAAAGTGTTGTTCATCCTGAAATGCTACATTTTTTTATAGATTTGGTACTCTTGGGGCTATTATTAGTGATGGGGGATCCCACTTTTACAACAAGTGGTTTTCAGCTGCATTGAGTAAGTATGGAGTAAAACACGAATTAGCAACTCCGTATCATCCCCAAATGAGCAGCATAGTTGAAGTGTCAAATTGGGAGATCAAAAGCACATTGGCCAAGACGGTAAATGCTAATAGGACTGATTGGTCTCAAAATCTTGATGACGCACTATGGGCGTATCACACTGCATACAAAACACCAATTAGGATATCTCGGTATCAGCTAGTTTTTGGTAAATTTTGCCATCTACAAGTTGAATTGGAACACAAAGCATTATAGGCATTGAAAGCTGTAAATCTGGACTAGACAAAGACCTCAAAAGAGAGAGTAAAGTAGTTAAATGAGTTGGACGAATTCAGGTCCAAGGCTTACGAAATTTTAGCCCTTTACAAAGAAAATATGAAGAAATGGAACGATTCTAAAATCCTTAAGAGGGAGTTCAGAGAAGGAGACTGGGTGTTTCTATATAACTCTCGACTTAGACTCTTTGAGGGAAATCTCAAGTCCAAATGGTCAGGGCCGTTTAGAGTCACACGAGTGTTCACAAATGGTGCCATCGAAGTTGGAGGTCAAGAAGGACCTGCATTCAAGGTGAATGGGCAACGCTTGAAGTTATACTTTGGTGAGTGCCAAGAGATTTCTCTAATTGAGGTAGTGTACTTGGAAGAAGTTTGAGAGCAGTTCCACATCGTTCCACAACATTAAATAAGGTGCTTCTTGAGAGGTAACCCTAGTGTTAGTGTTTTAAATAATGGGTGTTGATTTTGCAGGTGCAAGGTTTTGTGCGACAAGAAGATACTACTGGCGGATCACCGAATCTATTTGGTGAGCCCGACATAGTTTGCCTATTGGACTTCAAAAATGGAGTTGAGATATTGGAACATTCGGAGGGAGACCTTCATCATTCAGCGAATCGTCGATGTGCTTAGCGACCCAATTTTTCCCGCTCTTCTACTTCAGCGTTGATAGCTTAAATCAATTATTATTCGGTGATGTTACAAATCTATTATGTAAAGTGTGGACCTATTCGGCGACCTCCTTCATCTCTCCCAATGTGCCCCTTTGTGAGAGTATCACACACTGGAATTAAGGGCGAGATCCGGATCATTGGGCACACGCCCGAGTTATTCGGCGACTGTTCCATTTTCTCGCCAACTGGGCGCTTAGTGAAAATTCCTCGTAACCTTGCTCTGCATGTTTACATACTAGAATTTTATCTTTATTGTTAGTTTTTATTTTTATTCTTATTTAAGTTGTGAGAGTCTCTGTTCTCTACTCACATTGGGGACAATGTTGAATGTTTTTGGCAGGGGTGTTTGGACCCTTCTGAAAAGTTTTGCCACCTCTTGTGCAATTAATTGTGGTTGTTCTTGTGCAAATTCAAGTATTAGTTATAATAAATACCGATGACTTGAATGGTTCTCTCAATGGAACAAAAATGAATGTGTGGTTATGATGAGGCCAAATGAACTTGCATAGGCAATATGTGAACTGTTTGTATCTCGTTGTGACTAGCCTATTATTGGATTGAGTCTCTTGTGATGTAATATTGCACGCTAACAGTGTGGAGTTTTGTTTGATATTGGTGCCAATGACTTGTGTGATGAGCTTACCGTGAACCATGTGTGATGACAGCTAGAATTTGCCACGTTGGTCCGGTTAACTAAATGATGCAATCTCTTGAAATGATATTAGGGAAATATTGATGAGTGAAACAATTAGACATTATACTTCTTTTGTGGACAACCTTGTGAGTGTGGGAACTTTGCTTGAACACCCTTTGAGCCTTACCCTTTTCATGGAAGAAACTTGATACAATTGTGTCCTTTCTTTATTCCTTTACCCTTAATCCTCAAGAGATATGGTTTGTTTAAATAGCCAACTTAGTCCAAAAGCCTAAGTTGGGGTGTGGTGAAAAGAGAAGGTGAATTAAGAAGTGTGATGAAAGTCTTGTTGACACTCAATTTTGGCCTAACATTTTCAAAATTCGCAAGTTTTATGTTTTATTTATTTAATAGTTCAACATAATTTTTTTATAATTTTAAAAAAGTTTATCGATAACTATCCTTATATATCAAAATTTAGGATTTTTTATTAGTTAATTTTTACATGTCATTAGTTACGTTTATTATATTTTTTAATATTGATTTTATTAGTTATATTTGTTAATATTCATTTTGATATTTTGCACAGTTTAGAAATTCATTCAAATATAGAAAAAATTTCGTATACGACTAATCTATTAACTAGTGGTTTCGGCCCATGGTTTTTAGATAATGGTATTGTAGAATAGAAGGTTTTTAATTTTCTAATTAATTTATTTCATAGTCTTTAAGTGGGGTGGGGGGGTGAAAAATTCCAAAGGGTGAAACCCTAAGATATTTTTCTATCATATTCCCCACTGCCTTACCTCTCTTCCACCACCAAATCTCCACCAACTTCGCCGGAGATTTTACACAAACTACCCCCATTTTGCCTTTCTTTTCCGATCCAACACCACCAAATAACCAACCGAAACAGCCACCAAAAACCCCCCATTCGTTTTCTCCTTTTTTTGGGCGAAGAACAGCTGCGAAACTCAGCCAAACCCCGACCCAAAAACCCCCAAGCGTCCTTCTTCTCTCATTTTAGTTTGTTGTTTGTAGACAGCTGAAACAGCTCCTAAGCCCCACCCATTTCCGGCCAAAACCCCAATCATTCCTACTACCACCACCCACAAACCAAAAACAACCTGAAACCAACAACTTTACAAAGTTGTTTGTGACTCCAGCGAGGAGTTTCGAACTCGAATGAACTGGAGAAGTGAACCAGCTGACCAAACGACCCCATTTCCATGTTCTCCGACGAACCAACAACAATAGTAAAAAAAAACCCGCTAGCTCGAAAGTTCCAGCAAAGACTAACCATGGTTATCGTGAACCTCTTAAAAAACAACCCCTTTCCTCCTCGTTTTCGGCGAAATAGAGTTTGGAGATCCAAACCACCGAGACACTATGAACAACAGTCTGTCAGTCCCTCTTTTCCCCCTTTTTTTCTTTTTATTTTCTCATTGTTAAATAGTTTAGACCTTGATGATTTTCTATATATTTTTGTGTAATTGGGTTGCATCTAACAGTGATCATCTCTGATTTATTGTTATTTTGTGGTAGATTATATATTATTATTAGTAATATTCCAAATCTGGCAGGATAATTCCAAGCTCCGGCGAACTCCATTTTTTAGTCGGTTAATTTTAAGTTGCTATTCTATTTTGTTTTGTTATAGGCTAAATATATGAATATTGAAGCATCTTTATAGTATTTATATTTCTCATACTTGCTTTTGTTGATAGGATTGATTAAGTCGTATAATTAATATTTTTACGCTTGTTATATTATAAATTGTTTGTTTTTTGTTTATTTTCTTGAAATGTTGTTTATTTTTTTATCGTTCTTATCGCTATTTCTAATAATGTATTGATTGTCTTGATTTTGATAAACCACTATTGCAATTATTTCCATGTGCTTAAGCTTTCTTTTATTACTATGCTATTACCGTTTTCATCCTAGAATAGTTATACATTAATTTGATCTTGTTGGTTACTCATTAATTTTTAAATATCGTTTCTTCCATATTTTCTTGAAGTAGTCTTTGGTATTTTCATTGTTATTGTAATTCGTATAAAATAGAGATTAAACAAGTTAAATTTGCCAATGAAAAAATCTCTTTGTCGGTTTTGGAGGCCTTTACATTGTAAAAGATGGAAATTTAGTTTAATTTCATATAGTTTGTTTGTTCAAAATGGCCGATGAAAAAATTACTGTCGATTTCCAAGGCCTCCTATGTTAATAAGACAGGTTTTTATTTTTAAGTTATTATTTGATTCATTTATTTTTATTGATATATATTTAGTATTAACACTTTTACTAAGTGCTCATCGAACCCATTCGAATAAAGTTCGAATACTATATTCATTATTATGTATATTGTTGACGATAGGCAAATATTAGGTCATTTCTCATATTACTTGTTTACTTTCTTACTTGTCTATATTGCATGTTTGTTATATTTGTATACTATTGTTTTGTCAAATAATATGCTTCAAATATGTATGAAATATGACCTTTCTTTATTGTGGGGCACTTGAAACATGAGGACTGGTACAATTCAAAATCTTTGTTCGAAGAAATATGAACAAATCTTGTTGATACTTAAGTATGTTTGAGGTACCACTTGAAGCTGTAGGAAAATTATCTTGGATTCAATCTCAGTTTTAAAAAAAAGAAAAAAAAATTACATGCGATCCTACTCCTAGTACCAATTATAGTCAAGATTTGACTCTCTTTATATTATTTATATTTCAAAAAAAAAGGGGAGGGTCAAGCACCTACTCTTTAATATTTTCCGAAACATCTTTTTAAAATTATTTCCATTAAAAAAAAAGAAGAGATATTTTGCCTTTCCTTTTTGGGTTGCTCATTGTAAAAAGTGTCATTAGGTTAATCTTGTCAGTGTGAGATTCCTATTTTACTTCGTTGGGTTGTCTGTCCTGAAAATGTGTTATATCTTATCTTTAGGCTTTGAATATCATAGGGAAAATTATATTTCTATTTCATCATGTTCATATTGTGCATTTTCTACTGATGATCTTGTCTCATAATCTTTGTAGTATTCATCATCTACATGTTTGGAACTACATTTGACCTGATTCCTGGTTCAACAGGATATGTAGGCGCCACGACGGCTCGGTCATATACCCAATGTGATTTGATTTTCTTTTTATAATAAAATTAGGACCGAATTTTTGAGAATATCTAAAAAACTCACAATAAAGATGCTATCTCCAACAAGTTAAAATTGGAGATCAGTGTGAGATTTATTAAGAGATCTAACTGGGACAGAATTTTTGAGGATTACCTCAAAAATTCCAACAAGTATTGTCAGAAGTTCGAGAATCAACTTCAAATGATCTCTGGTGTTGATTGAACTTCAAAGTCAACGTCAAAATCTCCAGTATTTTCCATAATGGAGCAAAATAAGCTCAGGATGCGAGCCACCGGCGCCTCGTACAAATCCCCAATAAAACATGAGTTACAATGAACACAAAGTGTTCAACAGCAAAATGATGATTGCTCACTTGTGTCAAAGTGATTAGGCGCTTTGTACACATTCTCTTTTGAATCCTTCCTTAAAGTTTCTTTGTCATGTTGCTAGCTAAAGAAAAATTGTGTCTACTAATCGTTCCTTTTTGAATACAGGGACAGATGAAAGCATCAAGATGATGACATCTTCAAGACACACGAGCCATCCACCTCGTTACAATGGACAATCATCAAGTCATCCTCATTGTTACAGTAGACAATCATTGAGTCATCCACCACGTTTACAGTGGACAATTATTGAGTAATTGCATATTTTTTATTTGCTAAGAGGATAATTGCATTTTCATTTGCCGAGAGGGTGATTGCATTTTTCATTTTGTCAAGAGGGCCATTCCATTTTTCATTTTACCGAGAGGGCCATTGCATTTTCATTTGCCGAAAAGGCCATTGCATTTAAGTCACATCTATTCGGAGGTGAAGGATGTGCACCATATCTATTCAACATTCAAGTCAGTGGAAATTTGCGTTGAAAGATATTTGCATTTAAGTCACATCTATTCGAAGGTGAAGGATGTGCACCATATCTATTCAATATTCAAGTCGGTGGAAACTTGCATTGAAACATATTTGCATTTAAGTCGCATTTCTTTGGAGGTGAAGGATGTGCACCCTATCTATTTAACGTTCTAGTCGAAGGAGACTTGCGTTGAAAGAATTTTTATTCGTCCTACGAATGGATATAAATTCAAAATCCTATCGATGGATCATCTTTTTTTCATTCGTCCTATCGATGGAAATGCATTTAGATCCTACCGATGGATCAATTTTTTATTTCGTCCGGTTGATGGACATGAATTTAGTGGATCGTCTTTTTTCATTCGTCCTACCGATGGACATACATTCAAATCCTACTGATGGATCATCTTTTTTCATTCGTCCTACCAATGGACATACATTCAAAATCCTACCGATGGATCATCCTTTTTCATTCCTCCTACTGATGCACATACATTCAAAATCCTATCGATGGATCATCATTTTTCATTCGTCTTACCGATGGACATACATTCAAAATCATACCGATGGATCATCCTTTTTCATTCGTCCTACCGATGGATCATCATCTTTTTTCGTTCTACCGATGGATGTGCATTTTTATCCTACTAATGGACCATCTTCATTTGTCTTACCGATAGATATGCTACCTTTATTCCTACAATTTTGTCTCTACAGATGAGTTTCATCTTTGTTTTTTCTAGAGCATCCAAGAAAATGCATTCTCAATTGAGCCACAGGTGCGGACTACTTCAACAAAGACGCAATACAACGTGGAACCTTTTAGAGGCAAGTCCGGGATCGACTTCCACCACATTCCAACCACACTTTAATATAAAGGTCATGTGTTCGGCTAAAATAAAGTTTGTCAATTTTCGTTGTCCACGATTTCTTTCGTCAATCATATCCAACGAATGGGACAGCTGTTGACACCTAATTTTGGCATAACATTTTCAATATTAGTAACTTTTAAGTTTTATATATTTAATAGTTCAAAATAATTTTTTTATAATTTTAAATAAGTTTATCGATAACTATCCTTATTTATCAAAATTTAGGATTTTTTTATTAGTTAATTTTAAAATTACATTTTTACATGTCATTAGTTATGTTTATTATATTTTTTAATATTGATTTTATTAGTTATATTTGTTAATATTCGTTTTGATATTTTGCACACTTTAGAAATTCATTCAAATATAGATAAATTTTCGAATACGACTATTTTGTTAACTAGTGGTTTCGGCCCATGGTTTTTAGATAATGGTATTGTACAATAGAAGGTTTTTAATTTTCTATTTAATTTATTTCATAGTCTTTAAGTGGGGGTGGTGAAAAATTCCAAAGGGTAAAACCCTAAGATATTTTTCTATCATATTCCCCACTGCCTCCCTTCTCTTCCACCACCAATCTCCACCAACCTCGCTGGAGATATCACACAAACCACCCCCCATTTTGCCTTTCTTTTTAGATCCAACACCACCAAATAACTAACCGAAACAGCGACGAAAAACCCCACCTTCGTTTTCTTCTTTTTCCGGCGACGAACAATTGCGAAACTCAACCAAACCACGACCCTAAAACCCCCAAGCTTCCTTCCCCTCTCTCTTTTGTTTGTTGTTTGCAGACAGCTGAAACAACTCCTAAGCCCCACCCATTTCCGGCCAAAATCCCTAATCATTCCTACTACTAACGCCCACAAACCAAGAAAAACCTGAAACCAACAACTTTAATAAGATGTTCATGACTCCGGCGAGGAGTTTTGAGCTCCAATGAATTGGAGAAGCGAACCAGCTGATCAATCGACCTCATTTCCATGTTCTCCGACGAACCAACAACAATAGTCAAAAAAACCCTAGCTCGAAAGTTCCAGCAAAGGCTAATCATGGTCACCGCGAACCTCTTAAAAAACAACCCCTTTCCTCCTCGTTTCTGGCTAAATAAAGTTTGGAGCTCCAAACCACTTAGACACTATGAACAATTGTCTGTCAGTCCCTATTTTCCCCCTTTCTTCTTTTTATTTTCTCATTGTTAAATAGTTTAGACCTTGATGATTTTCTTTATATTTTTGTGTTATTGGGTTGCATTTGGTAGTGATCATCTCTGATTTGTTGTTATTTTGTGGTAGATTATACATTATTATTAGTAATATTCCAGATATGGCCGAAAAATTCCATACTCAGCTGAACTCTATTGTTTGGTCGGTTAATTTTAAGTTACTATTCTATATTATTTTGTTATAGGCTAAATATATGAATATTGAAGTATCTTTATAGTATTTATATTTCTCATACTTGCTATAGTTGATCGGATTGATTAAGTCCTATATTTTATATTTTTATGCTTGTTATATTGTGAATTGTTTGTTTTTTGTTTATTTTCATGAGATGTTGTTTATTTATTTATTATTTATTTATCGTTCTTATCGCTATTTCTAATAATGTATTGATTGTCCTGATTTTGATAAACCGTTGTTGCAATTATTTCCATGTGCTTAAGCTTTCTTTTATTACTATGCTATTATCGTTTTCATCCTAGAATAGTTATACATTAATTTGACCTTGTTGGTTGCTCTTTAATTATTAAATATCGTTTCTTCCATATCTTCTTGAAGTAGTCTTTGGTATTTTCATTGTTATTGTAATTCGTATAAAATAGAGATTAAACAAGTTAAATTGGCCAATGAGAAAATCTCTCCATCGGTTTTGGATTCCTTTACATTGTAAAAGACGGAAATTTAGTTTAATTTCATATATTTTGTTTGTTCAAAATGGCCGATGAAAAAATTACCGTCGATTTCCAAGGCCTCCTATGCTAATTAGACGGGTTTTTATTTTTAAGTTATTATTTGATTCATTTATTTTTATTGATATATATATTTAGTACTAACACTTTTACTAATTGCTCATCGAACCCATTCAAATAAAGTTCGAATACTATTGACGATAGGCAAATATTAGGTCATTTCTCATATTACTTGTTTACTTTATCATTTGTGTATATTGCATGTTTGTTATATTTCTATACTATTATTTTGTCAAATAATATGCTTCAAATATGTCTGAAATATGACCTTTCTCTGTTGTGAGGGCACTTCAAACATGAGGATTGGTACAATTCAAAATCTTTGTTTGAAGAAAGATGAACAAATCTTGTTGATACTTAAGTATGTTTGAGGTACCACTTGAAGCTATAGGAATTATCTTTAATTCAATCTCAGTTTGAAAAAAAAAAGAAAAAAAGATTTACATGTGATCCTACTCCTGGTACCAATTGTAGTCAAGATTTGACTCTCTTTATATTATTTATATTTCAAAAAGAAAAAAAAGGGGGGGGGGGGGGGGGGGGGGTTCAAGCACCTACTCTTTAATATTTTCCGAACCATCTTTTTAAAAAAATTTCCATTAAACAAAAAGAAATTTTGCCTTTCCTTTTTGGGTTGTTCATTGTAAAAAGTGTCATTAGGTTAATCCTGTCAGTGTCAGACGCCTATTTTACTTCATTGGGTTGTCCATCCCGATATGTGTTATATCTTGTCTTTAGTCTTTGAATATCGCGGGGAATATTATTTTTCTAATTCATCATGTTCATATTGTGCATTTTCTACTGATGATCTTGTCTTATAATCTTTGTAGTATTCATCATATACAGGTTTAGAACTACCTTTGACCTGATTCCTGGCTCAACAGGTTATGTAGGCGCCATGACGGCTCGGTCATATACCCAATGTGATTTTATTTTCTTTTTATAATAAAGTTGGGACAGAATTTCTAAGAATATCTCAAAAAGTCACAATAAAGATGCTATCTCCAACAAGTCAAGATTGGAGATCAGTGTGAGTTTTGTTAAGAGATCTAACTGGGACAGAATTTTTGAGGATTACTTCAAAAATTCCAACAAGTGTTGTCAGAAGTTCGAGAATAAAGTTCAAATGTTCTCTGGTATCGATTGAATTTCAAAGTCGACGTTAGAATCTCCAGTATTTGCCACAATGGAGAAAAATAAGCTCAGGATGCGAGCCACCGGCGCCTCGTACAAATCCCTAATAAAATATGAGTTACAATGAACACAAAGTGTTCAACAGCAAAATGATGATTGCTCACTTGTGTCAAAGTGATTAGGCGCTTTGTACACATTCTCTTTCGAATCCTTCCTTAAAGTTTCTTGGTCCCGTTGCTAGCTAAAGAATGAATCTGTCTACTAATCGTTGCTTTTCGAATGTAGGGACAGATGAAAGCATCAAGATGATGACATCTTTAACACACACGAGCCATCCACCTCGTTACAATGGACAATCATCAAGTCATCCACCTCGTTACATTAAACAATCATAGAGTCATCCACCTCGTTACATTAGACAATCATTGAGTGAATCTATTTTTTTTATTTGCCAAGAGGGCAATTGCATTTTTATTTGCTGAGAGGGCCATTGCATTTTTCATTTTGTTAAGAGGGTCATTGCATTTTTCATTTTGCCAAGAGGGCGATTGCATTTTCATTTGCCGAGAAGACCAATGCATTTAAGTCACATCTATTCGGAGGTGAAGGATGTGCACCATATATATTCAACGTTCAAGTTGGTGGAAACTTGCGTAAAAAGATATTTGCATTTAAGTCGCATCTATTCGAAGGTGAAGGATGTGCACCATATCTATTCAATATTCAAGTCGGTGGAAACTTGCGTTGAAAGATATTTTCATTTAAGTCGCATCTTTTCGGAGGTGAAGGATGTGCACCCTATCTATGTAACGTTCAAGTCGGAGGACACTTGCGTTGAAAGAATTTTCATTCATCCTATGGATGAATATAAATTCAAAATCCTACTGATGGATAATCTTTTATTCATTCGTCCTATCGATGGACATGCATTTAGATCCTACCGATGGATCAACTTTTTATTTCGTCATGTTGATGGACTTGCATTTAGTGGATCATCTTTTTTCATTCGTCCTACCGATGGACATACATTCAAATCCTAACGATGGATCATCCTTTTTCATTCGTCCTACCGATGGACATACATTCAAAATACTACCGATGGATCATCCTTTTTCATTCCTCCTACCGATGGACATACATTAAAAATCCTACTGATGGATCATCATGGTTATTCGTCCTACCGATGGAGGGGCATTTTTATCCAACCAATGGCTCATCTTCATTTGTCGTACCGTGAGAGATGCTACCTTTTTTCCTATAATTTTGTCTGTACTAATGAGTTTCATCTTTGTTTTTTCTAGAGCATCCAAGAGGATGCATTCTCAGTTGAACTACAGGTGCAGAATACTTCAACAAGGACACAACACAGTGTGGAACCTTTTAGAGACAAGTCCGGGATCGTCTTCCACCACATTCCAACCACACTTTTATATAAAGGTCATGTGTTCGGCCAAAATAAAGTTTGTCAATTTTAGTTGTACACGATTTCTTTCATCAATCATATCCAACAAATGGGACAGCTGTTGACACTGAATTGTGGCATAACATTTTCAAAATTCGTTACTTTTAAGTTTTATTTATTTAGTAGTTCAAAATAATTTTTATATAATTTTAAATAAGTTTATCAATAACTATCCTTATTTATCAAAATTTAGGATTTTTTTATTAGTTAATTTTAAAATTGCCTTTTTGCATGTCATTAGTTATGTTTATTATATTTTTTAATATTGATTTTATTAGTTATATTAGTTAATATTCATTTTAATATTTTGCACAGTTTAGAAATTTATTCAAATATAGATAAATTTTCGTATACGACTATTTTATTAACTAGTGGTTTCGACCCATGGTTTTTAGATAATGGTATTGTACAATAGAAGGTTTTTAATTTTCTATTTAATTTATTTCATAGTCTTTAAGTGGGGGTGGTGAATAATTTTCAAGGGTGAAACCCTAAGATATTTTTCTATCATATTCCCCACTGCCTCCCCTCTCTTCCACCACAAAATCTCCACCAACCTCGCCGGAGATATCACACAAACCACCTCCCATTTTGCCTTTCTTTTCCGATCCAACACCGTCAAATAACCAAGCGAAACAGCCACCAAAAACCCTCCCTTCGTTTTCTCCTTTTTTCGGAGACAAACAGCTGCGAAACTCAGCCAAACACCGACCCAAAAACCCCCAAGCTTCCTTCCCCTCTCTCTTTTGTTTGTTGTTTGCAGACAACTAAAACAACTCCTAAGCCCCACCCATTTCTGGCCAAAACCCCAATCATTCCTGCTACCAACACCCACAAACCAAAAACAACCTGAAACCAACAGCTTTATTAAGCTATTCGTGACTCCGGCGAGGAGTTTTGATCTCCAATGAACTGGAGAAGCGAACCAGCTAACCAAACGACCCTATTTTCATGTTCTACGATGAACGAACAACAGTAGTAAAAAAAGACACTAGCTCGAAAGTTCCAGTAAAGACTAACCATGGTCACCGCAAACCTCTTAAAAAACACCCCATTTCCTCCTCGTTTCCGGCGAAATAGAGGTTGGAGCTCCAAACCACCGAGACACTATGAACAATAGTCTGTCAGTCCCTCTTTTCCCGTTTTTTTCTTTTTATTTTATCATTGTTAAAAGGTTTAGAGCTTGATGATTTTCTTTATATTTTTGTGTTCTTGGGTTGCATCTGACAGTGAGCATATCTGATTTATTGTTATTTTGTGGTAGATTATATATTATTATTAGTAATATTCCAGATCGGGCCGGAAAATTCCATGCTCCGGTGAACTCCAATTTTTTGTCTGTTAATTTTAACTTGCTATTCTATTTTATTTTTTTTGTAGGCTAAATAAATGAATATTGAAGCATATTTATAGTATTTATATTTCTCAGACTTGCTATTGTTGATCGGATTGATTAAGTCCTATAATTAATATTTTTACGCTTATCATATTGTGAATTGTTTGTTTTTTGTTTATTTTCTTGAAATGTTGCTTATTTAATTATTATTTATTTGTCGTTCTTATGGCTATTTCTAATAATGCATTGATTGTCTTGATTTTGATAAACCAATGTTGTAAATATTTCCATGTGCTTAAGCTTTCTTTTTTTACTATGCTATTACCGTTTTCATCCTAGAATAGTTATACATTAATTTGATCTTGTTGGTTGCTCATTAATTATTAAATATCGTTGCTTCCATATTTTCTTGAAGTAGTCTTTGGTATTTTCATTGTATTTGTAATTCGTATAAAATAGAGATTAAACAAGTTAAATTGGCCAATGAGACAATCTCTCCGTCGGTTTTGGAGGTCTTTGCATTGTAAAAGACAGAATTTTAGTTTAATTTCATATATTTTATTTGTTCAAGATGGCCGATGACGAAATTACCGTCGATTTCCAAGGCCTCCTATGTTAATAAGACGGGTTTTTATTTTTGAGTTATTATTTGATTCATTTATTTTTATTGATATATATTTAGTACTAAGACTTTTACTAAGTTCTCATCGAAGCCATACGAATAAAGTTTGAATACTATATTCACTATTATGTATATTGTTGACGATAGGCAAATATTAGATCGTTTCTTATATTACTTGTTTAATTTATTACTTTTGTATATTGCATGTTTGTTATGTTTGTATACTATTTTTACTTCCTCCTCCATTTGAAAAATTGAATTCAGTCGGGATACACAGTTGTGGATTTCGAAGGGTTTCTAAAACCTTCCCTTCGAAATAACTTGAACCACTTACCTAGAATCTTGGTTTCGTAGATCACTTAATGGTTTTCAAGTTCTTTCATAAAATTAGGTGGCAACTCCATTTAAAATTCGTTTATTCTTTAAATTCTTTCAAAATCAAATTAATTGATTATTTTTTGAGTCATCGCGATGTTTGGGATATAAACAGAATGGCGACTCCACTGGAGATATAGATGTTCTAACCAGTATGAGTTTTTTTTTGCAAATTGATGAGACCTTTGTTTTATTGTATTATATCTTGTATCTTGTATATTTTGGTGATTGTTTGTATCTTGTACTTCATGTTTATTCATTATTCAGTTAGTTGTATGTATATTGTCATTGCATTCACGACATTTTCCAACTTGTATGCATAGTATATTAAGAACAGTTTTTGTATAATCGCAGCCGAACTTTTTATACTCTACCTTTTTTCAAAATGATCGATAATTTATTGGTACATTATGCGTCCAATGGTTATCGTGAGGTCCAGCCTTGTCCGCTTGTGTTACCGGTCTTTCAGAGACAACTCTTAGTCAACTAGTGTAGAGTGAAACCAAATCTCAAATAGGCCCACCTTGTGTCTATTTGGCTCATTGGTCAATAAAAGACAATCATGCGTATGTGTTTAAATTTGAAGGATGTATAGGACATTTGACAAATCATTGTCACTCGGGGTAGGGAGCTTAATAGTTTGTTCAAGTCGAAGAAGGATCAAGTTATTATTTCATCCAAAGGTGTTGATATTCGGAGATAATAAGAAGTTCAAGAGGAAGTACCTTCCACAAAGGCTTACTTTAAGATAATACCCCTGCGCGGGACTGATTATTTGTATCATTTTTTTTTTCATATTTTGTAATGCTATTTGATTAATTCATAAAATTTGTACTAAGTATTTTGGGGGACAATGAAATATTGTTAAATGGCGTAATACATATTTCATATCGGTAAGCGTACCCTTGGCACAAAAGGGTCACACATTGTTATAAGACATGCATTTATTGAATGTATATTATGCGATATACCTATTTTAAGTTAATATGTTGTATGATAGTTCATTATTCCAAAGTTTTTAAGAGCTACATAGACATAAATATCAAGTCATTTTCAAGTCACTTTTACCTTTTGAGTTGTTTTTGAAAGCTTGAAGGTTATAGCTAGTTCAGAGCGACAATGGACATGTGACTCGCGAAAGCTGATTTGTATTTTGATACGCTCAAATTACACCTCCCTTAAAAACCATAAGCGATAGTTATCAAGTAAAGAACCCAACTTGTAGATTGGGGTCGATCCTACGAGGAAACTAGTTTAGACTTAACTTTAACTTACGCCTATATTCGTTTAGTCAAAGTACTTCCGGAAACAAGTAATAAAAAGGGGAGGGGGATTTGTGAAACAAATAGTAAGAATTCAGTAAGTAATCAGTAAACAAAAGTCATTTTTTGTTGTTATCAAGATGAGAAAATTAACTAGGGTATACATGTTCACCACAAGCTCATAACTCAATAATCCTAGTAATAGTAATCTTGTCCTAGTGTATTACATGCAAAGTGATAAGTTAGGTATCTCTAAATCCTTGGTCTGGCATCTAGAGAATTTCACCCCGCACCTTGGTCCGGCTACGTGTGTATAATTAACTAACCCTTACCTTTACCTCATATTAGACATCATAATTGATATTTGGCTTAGTTATTACTTTGCACCAATCGACACTAGCCTATTAGATTGTATCACACTAAATCTATGTTGATAATTCTTTTCTTGTTGGTTACCTCCTTGGTCCGGCAAGTAGCAACAAGGCAAGTTCTAACGCGTGCACCCGTTAAAAAGACTTTTGAACGAAAGAATTATCAATGCATGAAAAACACTATTCAAGAATTGCTTATTTACTATTCATACTTTGTTAGTCGCTCATGGATCCCACAACCCTAGTTGTGGAGTTTAGTTACCCATAATCATATGAACACAATTCATTGTTTTAGATGAAAGAATTATGAACTTATGTAGTTGAGAAAAATCAACCCAGAAATTCAACTCAATTTTCAAACAAAATCTTCAAAACGAACCTTTGGAAATCAAGAATTGCTTGGGTAGCAAAATTAGTTCCCAAGTCACAAAGTAAAACAAAAGTAATAAAATCTAACCCCAAAAATGAGGTTTACATAACCTATTTATAGAAAACAAGTCCAAATTAAAAGGGAAACAAATTAAGGAATGTGTGTTCAAGAACGCGTCTTTATTCCACGAGACTGACTCACGGACCGTCAATGGATCTACGGTCAGTGAGTCCCTTCCGTCAGCCAGGACTTAGAAAATATTTCAGCCTCCAAAAATCAACTTCTCTGAAGCAAACGACGGACTTGCAGTATAGAACGTAGATCAATCTACGGTCCGTCAATCCCCTTCCGTAGCTCAATACTTGGAATCTTCAAAAATCTAGTGCTGGAACCCTCGCAGTATAAATCTACAGATCAACAGTACGGTCCGTAGATCAATCTACGGACTGTCAATGGCCATTTTGGTTCCACACTTTGTCAGATTTGCCTTCCATGCCTTGCTTGATGATCTACGACCAGCATCTATGGAGCGTCACTGGACCTACGGTCCGTAGATCACCTCTGTATGTGCCCTTTCTACAGTTATTTCAGTTGTCCCTTTACTTTCGTGCATGAACGTCTTTCCTATAAAATATGATTAAAAAAAATAAAAACCAATCCAAAAAGGCCCTAGACACACACAACTTGTAAGTGAAATGTATTAGAAATACCATTAACTCACGGTATATCAACACCCTCAACTTAAATTTGTTGTTTGTCCTCAAGCGACACACTAAGACTCTAAACGACACTTGTATAGAAGCAAGCATTTCAAACACAAGAACTCACATGGCTTTCTACCACCCTCTCTTTGTGGGTACAAAATTTGTTCTCTTAAACTCAATAAGCTAATTCATGCGGATCAAACAATGACAACGATTGACCAACCAACACAACATACACTATTTCACTATCACCAAGGTACCAACTCTCCGACAATGTACTAAGTGATGTTACTTCAAATGAAATCCTTTTTTTTTTCTTCGCACAATGACTTATGAATTTGAGTACAAGGATTCATTCAACACTCACACTCAGAAATAACTTCAAGTACAGTTAGTGCTCAGTACCATAGGCTTGCCCTTATTTGCACTGGTTAGACTCTCCAAACTAGACTCCAGGATCACTATAGGACTTTCTTGGCTTGTAACGTAGGCTCAGGGTCAGGTGTGGTACATTTGCGTACTTCTTAGTGACTTTCAACCCTCCTTGACATTACACTAGGCTTTCAACCTCTTTTTGCCCTATTTTTGCCATCCTACCGTTTTGCCTTCTTTCCCTTGATTTTCTTCAACCACGGATGTGACTTTAAAATTTGTAGCTCTTTTTACTTTCATTTTATTTTTCATTTAGCTTTCAACAAGTCACATCCTTTCCTCTCTTTTTCAACATCAAACTTTTTTCATATCCATTTTCTTTAGGTTTCCTCTTTCATTGCCACCCTCAACTTATAGATTTTCCATTGGTTGAGTTGCACAATACTCGATGTCGGGTCAGGGCCAAGATTGAAGTTACTTTTTTACATTAGCCACCTTCAACTTAGGCTTTTGGCCTAGGTCGAGGTGCACATGTCCAAGGAGGAACCGGGGCCAACATAGTCGATTATAGGAAGGTGAGTTCGGGGTTTAGAAAGAAATGGTATTATTTTAGGCTCAAAGTATTTGGATCAAAGGGAGCATTTTTTTCATTTGGTCGGATCCTTCTTTTAGGCAATTTGCTGACTTATCAGAACAATGACCTATGATCACTTCCTAACCTCTAGATTGTTGAGTCTTAGCAGGACTAACCGGGCAAGTTCTAGTTTTGCACAAAAACTATTTGAACACTTAACTATTCTCACATACTCTTGGCATATAGTTTCATTATCAGATCATCAGATTACCCAGTTCAAGTTGAAGCTTAAGTCATGCCATCAAGTTGATTCATTATCATGTCATACACAGAGCAAACACATTCAGATAATCGTAGCCTACAAATTCTAGCGCATATCACAAAATCTGACGGGTATCATTTTTTTTAAGTCATCATGCTTTTTTCTATTTCATGCTTCTACACATACGATCCTAACACATGCCGGTTCAACATAAATTAAACATTCTCTTGGAGAAAAAGAACACAGGCAAGAAAACCCTACGAGAGGATCTATGAGTTGGGTTGCTCAGACTTCACCCTATCTCTCACAATCCATTTACCCCACCCCCCAAAAAAATAGATGCGATTTTCCCCAATGCATACAAAAGAAGAAAAATAAAGTGGATTGGGTGAAGCAAACATGTGGCGCATAGCGCCGGTGAATCATCAACTAACGGGTGGGTCCGATTTCCCAGAGCCCGCTGGAACAATAATTGGGTCACCCTTAGTAGTGCCCACATCATCCATCATAGCACCCTTAGTAGTGCTCTCTATCACGCTTACCGCACCAGCAGTGGTGCTTAGAACGTCCCTCATAACAAGAGGGACCTCTATGACTGGGGCAGAACTTGATGCCCCTGCAATACTCTCACGCATCCTTCGCTGGCGCAACTCCTTATCTAAAATCGAGGCCTTCTTAGCCTCCTTCTTCTTCCTGCGCTGTCTCTTTTGAGATTTTTTCTCCTCGGTGCGACTAGAACGGTGCCTCTTACCTTTGGTATGTGTAGGCACAGATTCCTCCTCGGTGGTCCCACTGAATAAAGCATCCAGCACCGTATCATTAGCCAGTGCAGTAAGTGCAGCCTGAGGCTCAACTGTATGGGTGGCAATAATGGCATCAACGTCGGCCCGTAGACTGGTTAATTCAGCCTGAAAAAAGGATAGGTCTATCGCTGGGGCTGGTCGCTCGAGGACTCGCAATTCAAAAGCATCAAGACGCTTATTAACGGCCTGGACCTTTCGGTCGATCAGGCCCTCCATCCTTCGCTTCGTTCTGGCCTCGGACTCGGCTATAGACTTTTACATCCAAGGCTAGATGTGATGCAGCAATGTGGCCATCTGAGCCTCTAATTTCTGAACTCTGGCCAATGGGACAACAGTAGCTCCTAACTGTGGTGTGGACCAGGAAGAACTAGGAGCCATGCTAGTGGCCTGGGAAGACGAGGCTGGGACAGTATCAGAGTGATATGTTATAATGGGGTCACCACCCTGTGCCTGCCCCACCGTGTCTGCAAGATCTGCACCCAAGGGAGCTACCTCAACCTAGGGCTCTCTGTGAGGTGCCGCCATATTTTCTCCATCTCGGATGAGGCCTATATCCAAAGACCCAGTAGGGTGGATCAACCTATCACAATGCCAGATCTACACTCCAGAGTCCCTGCACAATTGGAAAATCAAATATGGAAAGGGGTAAGTAGTGGAGGTCTTGAATGCCCTCTCGTTAATCTCTGCCAGCAGCATGCGGGCAAAGTCAATCTCCATTCCTGCTACTTATGTTGTAACCATGACCACTCTGTCCCAAGTGAGTTGGTTGTCAGCTTTTGTCGGCGACACCCTGTTACGCAGCAACAAACAGAAGAACTTGGCCGCAAAATTTAATGTGGCCTTTCGGATACCCAACCGTGGTGTGGCGACCCACTCCGCACGCTCGCCATCAACAGCGATGTACTTAGCCAGCCACAGTATAACAGCCTTTCGCTGCTCAGCATTCCTCTAGAAAGCACCGCTCTGCACGATATCCCATCTGTAATCAAAGTCCGTTGTGTTTAGTGACCAAGTGTGACCTATGGTAGGCCCATAGAGAAAGCGGCTGATGGTAGCCTGTGATATGTCTACCGGACAACCTCGGACCATAGTGGACGTTAGAAGATCTTGGGCTAAGGGCTTTGATTTCTTGGAGATCGACCCACGAAGAGTGGCAGCATATGAGGGGTAGAACTCCCGCATAATTTCCTCGCTATATGTCCTTGGGTCTCGAGCCATCCAGTCACACTTGTGAAGGTTGGAAAGAAGGTGAATGTTGGGGACAGTGTGCAAGCTCCCTGTGAGGACTCTGCACTCGTCTGTAACAATTTGGGCCATATTCTCTTTATCATTAATCATCTTGGCATCCTGATAGATTTTCCATTGGCCGTCAACACACCATCTGTTTGACTCACCGGCCACTGGAGTTGGGTTCTCATTCCTTGGTATGGGTAGTGACTCTGAGCTAGTGGCCTCATCAGATGAGGCTGCTTGTTCATTCTGGCTGGACCCTGTGGCTGACTTGGCGTTGGACCCCGAAGCATAGGCAGACTCGGACCCTGAAGCATGGCTTGACTAAGAGCCCGAAGAATGGGTAGACTCGGAGCCAGACGCAGACCCAGTAGCTGAACTGGAAGCAGCCCTAGTTGGTGACCCGATCAGTGTGTGCTCCTCTTCAGACTGGGAAACAGTGACTACGCCGGGAATCACCTTCCGGGGGGTGCCTCTGGTGGCTCGGGGTGCAGTGGGAGAAGTCCTTGTGTTGGGAGGAACGTATGTTGGATCTCTTTCTGTGTCTGTGTCCTCATCGATTAACTTGAAGCTAGGAGCAACACATTTTGACTTGCCCTTTTTTGAGTAGGCGGCTAGCTTTTTGGGTGCCATCGTACCTGTGGAATCGATATTAGTGCCAAAACTAAAGTTAAACAACTAAACAAAAATCTTTAGACTATAAATAAACAGTAACAAAGTCCTAACAAAATTTCAGACAGAGGCTACAATGGTCATCCACGGAGGGGACCTACGGTCTGTAGAGTGATATACGGTCCGTGGAACCCTTCCGTGGATCAGTGGACCAACACTATTGGTCGCAGATGGAAACCACAAATGTATAGAACGGTCCGTAAATTGATCTACGGACCGTAGTCCACCTCTATGGTTTCACATTTGGTGAAATTTTCAAGAGCATCCACCCACGAACCCAATCTACGGTCCGTAGACGGGGTATCGTGGATGGGATCTGTGCCAGGTTTTAACCATTCTTTATTTTCAAGTCCACATCTTAGACCATTTTCAACAATATCCTAGTGTACTCATGCATTTCAACATAGAATCATGTTAGTTTGTCATTCTCAGGATTCTACTTAATCATTTTAACAATTATTTAAGACAAACTTTGGAACCCTAATTCGAAACTTACATGTAGACTTATAATCACATACAACAAGGCAACACAATCAGTATCGATAGTTCCAAGGGTATTGTAACTTCCAATTTAATCATGCAATTTCATCTAACAGTTACCCAAGGTCAAGACCCGACTCTTGACTTTCTATTTTCTATCTATGAACCAACATTCAAAGTAACGGTAAAGTCTATTACCTTACAAGCAACGTGGAGTGGGGTGATTTCGTGATGACACTAAGTTTTGCAAGATCAAAGAATCGCCTCTTCGTTACTAACCCAATATCGGACCCTTTTGTGAAATATGGAATGAGTTGTATTTGGAGTGGAAAGGAATTGTGGGAATGATGGGGGAATGGAAGGGATGATTTTAAGGGGGAGTTATGGCGTGATTTAGGGGAGTTGAGGCTGTTTGAAATAGTTGGAGAGTGAATGGAGGGAAATGGAAATGATTTGAAAGTAGGGGAGTTTTAAATAAGGGGGTCCGGGTCAAGTCAGACAGATTTAGGGTTTTGGACCCACGAGACCCCGTCTACGGTTCATGGTTCGATCTACCGTCCGTAGGTTGGGACCGTAGATCACTCCTACACTTGGAAAAAATTTAGGAGCTTACCTGGGATCTACGGGCACCATCTATAGTCCGTGGATAGAACGACGAACCGTCGATGGGGTTCGTAGACCTCTGCACCAGAACATTTTCTGCAGATTTTTCATAGCGTACCTGCACATGTAGCAACCATTAGGCTATTCTTTTTTACATTTTCTGGACACTTTTTAGACACGGACCCTATGCTAATTCTAGCCAACACTAAAAAAAATAAAACACCAATCTAAATTTGATACAGAGATGTAATTAAACAAAGAAAACTACTAAATGGGAAACAGAAACCTAGCATTGGCTAGATTGTACATCTTGGGTTGCCTCCCAAGCAGCGCTTGATTTAACGTCGTTGCACGATGCAAGTTTCTTGATAACTCAGACTTCATCAAGATTGTAGGCCTCAATCACTTCTTGCACACTTTCAGCATTTCCCAGATAAATCTTGATCCTTTGCCCTTTTACCATGAACCTTCTTCCTTCACTATTTTCAAGCTCAACCGCTCCGTGGGGGAGCACTTTTGTGAGCAAAAATGGCCCAGTCCATTTGGACTTGAGTTTACCTAGAAACAAACGCAACCTAGAGTTGAATAGAAGCACAAGATCACCAACCACAAATTCTCGCTTGTCAATTCTTTGATCATGATACCGTTTCATCTTCTCTTTCTACAAGGCTGAACTTTCATAAGCTTTCAGGCGAAACTCATCAAGCATATTAAAGTCATTCATTCTTTGATTCGATTCGGCGCCCCAATCAAAATTTAGCTTCTTCATTGCCCATATCGCCTTATGCTCTAGCTCTACCGTTAAATGACAAGACTTCCCATATACAAGTTGGTAAGGAGACATACCTATGGGGGTCTTGTATGCAGTGCGATATGCCCATAGAGCATCATCAAGCTTCCTTGACCAATCCGTTCTATTAGCATTCATAGTCTTCGCTAAGATCTATTTAATTTCTCTGTTGGACACTTCAACTTGCCCACTAGTCTGCGGATGGTAAGGAGTGGCTACATTGTGGCGGACACCATATTTCTCAAGTAATGCCTTGAACAACTTATTACAAAAGTGAGAACATCCATCGCTGATAATCGCCCTTGGTGTACCGAATCTGGAGAAGATGTTCTTTTTCAAGAATGCGGTGACACTTTTACCTTTATTGTTGGGGAGCGCAACTGCCTCCACCCACTTCGATCCATAATCAACCGCAACAAGAATATACTTCATCCCGTATGAGCTCACAAATGGACCCATAAAATCAATGCCCCATACATCAAATAACTCTATCACCAATATCGGATTCATAGGGAGCTCTTGCCTCTTTGAAATCCCTCCTTCTCTTTGGCAATGATCACAAGACTTGGCGAAATCATGAGCATCTTGGTGGATGGTAGGCCAGTAGTACCCACACTGCAAAATCTTATGCGCAGTCTGAATACCACTATGATGCCCACCAACAGGCGATGAATGGCATGCTTCAAGTACACTCAGCATCTTAACCTCGGGCACACATCGACGAATAATCCCATCAGCACAACTACGATACAAGTAAGGTTCATCCCAAAAAAATTTCTTCACATCATGCATAAACCTTCTCCTCTGGTGAAAAGATGAGTCTGGGGGCACCAAATCGCTTGCCAAATAATTAGCAAAGTCTGCGAACCATGGAATCAAATCATGAGAAGCAGCCAATACCTGTTTATCCGGAAAAGTATCATTAATTTCAGCCCTATGTCCAAGCTTTAGCATAGCCTCTTTCTCTAATCTGGACAAGTGATCGGCAACTTGATTTTCGGTCCCCTTTCTTTCTTTTACCACAAAACCAAACTCTTGCAGCAACAATACCCATCTAATAAATCTTGGTTTTGCATCTTTTTTTGTCATCAAATACCTCAATGCAGAATGATCAGTATGCACTATGACCTTAGTTCCAAGTAAGTAGGATCAAAATTTCTCGAATGCAAAACCCAGCGCAAGAGGTTCTTGTTCGGTCACAGTATAATTCTTCTGGGCCACATTTAGAGCTTTGCTAGCATAGCAAATAGGGTGAAGAATTTTCTCTTTCCTCTGTCCCTGTACCACACCAAGCATCACTCCACTTGCATCACACATTACCTCAAACGGTTGTCCCTAATCAAGTGAAATAATAATAGGTGCAGTACTAACTTCTCCTTCAACTCTCTAAATGCTCTCAGACAAGCCTCATCAAAGTCAAACTTATACTCATTTTCGAGCAGTTTGCACAATGGGTGTTCAATTTTGAAAAGTCTTTTATGAATCTCCTATAGAACCCAGCATGCCCAAGAAAACTTCTAACACCTTTTACAGAAATAGGTGGCAAAAGCTTTTCTATTACCTCAACTTTAGCTCTATCAACCTCAATACCTTTCTCTAAAATTCAATGACCCAACACTATACCTTTTTTAACCATGAAATGACACTTGTCCCAATTCAGCACCAAGTTGCAGTCTTCACACCTCTTCAGCATCTTGGCCAAATGATCTAGACAACGATCAAAAGAATCACCTACAACTGAAAAATCATCCATGAACACTTCAATAGTGTCCTCCACCATATCAGAAAATATCAACATCATACAGCACTGGAAAGTTGTTGGAGCATTGCACAACCCAAATGGAATTCGTTTGAAAGCAAAAGTCCCATAAGGGCAAGTGAAGGTGGTCTTCTCTTGGTCTTCTGGAGCTATTAAAATTTGATTGTAGCATGAATACCCATCGAGAAAACAATACCAACCCTTTCCTGCAGGTCTATCCAACATCTGGTCCATGAATGGCATAGGAAAGTGGTCCTTTTCTGTCCACGCATTCAACTTCTGGTAATTCATACAAACTCTCCATCCAATTACAGGCCTCATTGGAACAAGCTCAATTCTTTCATTTGGGACCACAGTAATGCCACCCTTTTTAGGCACCCACTGCACAGGACATACCCAAACTACTATCTGCAATGGGATAAATAACTCCTGCATCCAGCCACTTAATGATCTTCTTTTTAACGACCTCTTGCATAGGTGGATTTAATCTTCTGTGGTGCTCGATACTGGGCTTATGATCTGGCATGAGTTGGATTTTGTGAGAGCAAATACCGGGAGGAATCCCAATAATATCCTCAATAGTCCACCCAATAGCTCACTTGAACCTTTTTAACACAGTCACCAAGCACTCTACTTGTCTCGCATTCAAATCTGCCGCAATGATGACCGGTAAAGTATTCTCTCTTCCCAAGTATACATACCTCAAATGCGGTTGTAGAGCCTTAACCTCCACTTTCAGTGCCTCCACCATAGATGATCTTGCAGGCGGGGACTCACGATTTTTCATGTCTAACTCATACTTCTTTGTTTTGGACCGATATTCACACCTATCAAGTGCGGCTACCAACTCTTCATATTCTTCAATACCATCACTATCGATATTCATCATAATTGTTGCTAATGCCTCAACACCTAATCGCTCTTCAATTTGCACTTATGTCCCACTCTCCACTCTGTAGGTTATAGCATATACTGTTTGGAGTTCACTACTCTGCTATATGGACCTACAAATATTGAAAGTTGCTTCTTCATTATTCAGTCTGAACTTCATTTGTCCATTTTCCATATCAACCAACGCACGCCCTGTGGCAAGGAATGGTCTCCCAAGAATGATGAGAACCTCAAAATCAACCTCACAGTCAAGATTCACAAAATATGCCAGAAAAATGAAAGATTCCACTCTTACTAGCACATCATGGAGTACACCAACGGGTCTTTTCACAGTCCGATAGACCCAACTTCTTGTAAACAGACAATGGCATGAGGCTGATGCTAGCACTAAGATGACACAATGCCTTAGTAAAGTGTAACAGTCTGATAGTACATGGAATCGTAAGGCACCAGGATCCTCCTTCTTTTGCACAAGAGACCTTGTGGCAATAGCGCTACAATGCTGCAATCTATGATCATCTTCAAAACTCACAGACCTCTTCTTTGTTACCATATCTTACATAAACTTTGCATACCCAGGCATTTGTTCCAAAGTTTTTATCAACGGAACGTTAATGAAAAGTTGTTTTAACATTGTAATAAACCTGCGATATTTACCATCTTCAATCTTTTTCACTAATCTTTGTGGAAAAGATGGTGGAGGTCTAGGTATGGGGACCACTTTATGAGATATCTCCACTTCGTTCTCTGTCGCATTCTCAGACTTTTCTATAACCTCTATCATATCATCTTCTTTTCTAATCTTAACTTCCACCGTAACCTGCATAGGTGGATCAATGGTTTGCTTACCCCTTCGAGTAGTAATTTCCATGCAATGGCCGTTATTCTTTGGATTTTGGATGGTGTTGCTAGAAAGAGTACCAGGTTGACGTGGGTTCACTGTAGTAGACAACTGGGTCATCTGCTACTCTAGATGCTTTATTGACACTACATGGGCATCAACCTTTTGACCAATAGCAGACAAGTCGTTTCTCTTCTCCTTCACATTCTCATCAGCTGCATCAAACCTTTTCATCATCTTTTGCATCATATCTTCAATACGCGCCATACTTCCTCCAGCTTCCCTAGTACCAGATTCCCAATTTTAAGAGGGAACATAAGGTCCAACTCGATCGTTTCTGTTGCCATAGCTGTTTCGGTTGTAGTTGTTATCGAGATTAAAGTTCCCATCCCTGACATATTGACCCTCTCGGTTGTAATTTCCATATTTCCGATCTTGGTTTCCTTGACCTCGGTGCCAATTTTCCATGTTGGATCCTTGGGCATTTGGTCAGAAACCCAACGCCTGATCATTCACAACATAAGCATCCTCTTCATAGTAACACTCTTCCACTGCTGGTGGAGTTCTAGTCAAGTAGTTCACAGCATTTACCTTTTCTACACCTCCGCTCACATGCTTTAATACCAAACTCAACTCGGTCCTCATCTGGGCCATCTCTACACAAATCTCATCCGCAAACTGGTTGTTTGTAGCATGAACGACAAATGTGTTTCTCCTAGTATCCGACCTCCTAGTTCTCCATGCTTTATTGTTGCGAGAGATCTTCTCCAGCTTTTCTGCGATTTGTGTGTATGTGCACTCACCATATGAACCTCCAGCAATAGTATCCAACACTGCTTTATTGTTATTATCCTGACCTCGATAGAAATATTTTTTTAGCGACTCGTCATCAATACGGTGATTCAGAACACCTCTTATGAATGAAGTGAATCTGTCCCATGAGCTACTTAGAGACTCTCCAGGTAATGCCACAAAATTAGTGACCCTATCTTTGTGATTTAGCTTCTTTGACACTGGGTAATACCTTGCTAAGAACACATCCCTCAGTTGGTTCCATGCATAGAATGAGTTATAAGGCAGCTCAGTGAACCATATAGTAGCATCGCCTATCAGTCATAGAGGGAACACTCTCAATCCGATGACATTCATATCCAAGTCTGGCCGACCTACACAACTTTTGCTGACTACCCTTATCTTGGCTATGTGAGCATGTGGGTCCTCCGATGGCAACCCTGAGAACAAGCCCCTCGCTGTAAGCATCTACATCAAGCTACTGGTTACCACAAATGTGTGCCCCGGAGGCAGAGGAAGTAAGACTAGAGGTCCATCAGAGTCAGCAATATTTGTGTTGCCCCTGTAGTTGGCATGCAATTGCGGGTCTGGTGGACGGTGCACCCTCACTGCATTTCCCAATTGATTTTCAACTAGACCCCGGTTTTTCCCACCAGCTACTCTGGGTTGTTGTAACTCAACTATATCATCAAGATTTACTCCGATAGGATTAACTGGAATTCCTTGATTGTTCATTCTTCGCAAAGTTCTGTTCAACTCTGGATAGTAAGGAGTAAGTGGTTCACCTTGGCTCCGTGTCCTTGGCATACACTAGAGTCAGAACCTGAGAGAAACAAGAACAAAAAGAAAAAGTAAAATTAGGAAATATTTGACTAAAGTTCAATAATGTAGTGAAAATTAATCTAAAAGCCAAATTTCCCCGGCAGCGGCGCTAAAATTAGATACGCTCAAATTACACCTCCCTAAAGAAGCATAAGCCGTTATCAAGTAAAGAAACCAACTTGTAGGTTGGGGTCGATCCCACAAGGAAACTGGTAGAGACTTAACTTTAACTTACACCTATATTCGTTTATTCAAAGTACTTTCGGAAACAAGTAATAAAAATGGGGGGGATTTGTGAAACAAATAGTAATAATTCAGTAGGTAATCAGTAAACAAAAGTCAATTTTTCTTGTTATCAAGATTATAATTCAGTAGGTAATCAGTAAACAAAAGTCAGTACGTGTTCACCACAAGCTCATAACTCAGTAATCCTAGTAATAGCAATCATGTCCTAGTGTATTACATGCAAAGTGATAAGTTACATATCTCTAAATCCTTGGTCCGGCATCTAGTGAATTTCACCCCGCACCTTAGTCCGGCTACGTGAGTATAATTTACTAACCCTTACCTTTTCCTCATATTAGACATTATAATCGATGTTTGGCTTAGTTATTACTTCGCACCAATCGACACTAGCCTATTATATAGTATCACACTAAATCTATGTTGATAATTCTTTTCTTGTTGATTACCTCCTTGGTTCGGCAAGTAGCAACAAGGCAAGTTCTAACGCGTGCACTCGTTAAAAAGACTTTTGAACGAAAGAATTATCAATGCATGCAAAACACTATTCAAGAATTACTTATTTATTATTCATACTTCGTTAATCGCTCATGGATCCCACAACCCTAGTTATGGAGTTTAGTTACCCATAATCAAATGAACACAATTCATTGTTTTAGATGAAAGGATTATGAATTTACATAGTTGAGAAAAATAAACCCAGAAATTCAACTCAAATTTCAAACAAAATCTTCAAAACGAACCTTTGGAAATCAAGAATTGCTCGGGTAGCAAAATAAGTTCCCAAGTCACAAAGAAAAACAAAAGTAATAAAGTCTAACCCCCAAAAACGAGGTTTACATGCCCTATTTATAGAAAACATGTCCTAAATTAAAAGGGAAACAAATTAAGGAAAGTGTGTTCAGGCACGCGTCTTCATTCCACTAGACTAACTCATAGACTGTCAATGGATCTACGGTCTGTCAGTCCCTTCCGTCAGCCAGGACTTAGAAAATATTCATCAATAATATAGCCTTCTGCAATAGAACCTTCTGGGCGTGCCTTGTTTCATACATAACGCTTAAGCTTGCACAAGAACCTCTCAATTTTGTACATCCAACGATATTGTACTGGTCCCCCATACATAGCCTCTCGCGGTAAATGCACAGCCAAATGTATCATAACATCGAAAAAAACTGGTGGAAAGATCATCTCAAGCTTACATAATATAATAATTATATCCCTTTCAAGTTGTTCTAAGTCATCTCTTCTCAATGTTTTACAACATAATCGTTGGAAGAAATGACCTAACTCAATTAATGCTAAAGAGACATCTTTATTTACAAATTCACGAAGAGCAATAGGCAACACTCTTTGTAACAAAACATGATAGTCATGACTTTTAAGTCTAGATATCTTACCATCATCCACACTTACACACCCTGAAATATTTGAAGCATAACCATAGGAAATTTAACAGATTTCAAAAATTCCCAAAACTTTTTTTTCTCTTTTTTTTGACATAACATAACAAGCTGCCGGCATTGTACAACTGGAACCATCATGTTGCAACCATAGTTCTTTTCTTATGTTCATATCCTTAAGATCTTGTCTTGCATTATATGTATCCTTAGTTTTCCCATCTATATCCAATAATGTCCCCAAAATACTCTCACAAATATTTTTTACTATGTGCATAACATCTAAATTATGCCGCAACTTCAAGCTCTTCCAGTATGGTAACTCAAAAAAGATACTTCTCCTCACCCAATTCAACTCTTCAGGACGACGTTTCTTTTTATTATTATTGGAGTGCTTACCTGGTCTATAAGTACTTAGTAAATCCAATTGTCCTAAGACATCATCTCCTGATAACTCTTTTGGTTTCAATCTTTTTTCATTCTTACCATCTAATTTCTTGGTTTTTCTCCATGAGTGACTAGGTTCAAGATACCGACGGTGACCTATGTAAGAAATTTTACTTCTTACCTTTTGTGAAGACGCATCCTTATTGCAAGTAGGACATGCCATGTATCCCTTTGTGCTATATCCAGATAAATTACCTGATTCATAAATAAAAAATATGCTCAGTAATATTTTATAACCTTTACTATAACATAGAACATGCATAATAACATCGATAGTGTTCTGAAAAGTAATCACTCTTAAGTGAACAATCTATAGAAAAAGCTACTGTGGGATATCGACAGGAAGAAGGATTTTTTTTGGGTTCAATAGGTATATAGCTACTATATCAAGCATGGTGATATTGCTCAAATCCAAATTCCCAAGAGTGCTTCCTAGGTAGCGAGGAACGCCCTGACATCTAGAAATAATTTGACAACCAGGCTGAACAGTCATGGGACAATACAACAACAACTTGGTACAACTCAACTTGGAAATAAATTTTCAATCCATAAGATGTATGTAACCTTAATGCCTGTTCAACCCAAAGTTACCTGGAAACATCTTGCCTTACATCCAAAGATACATCCTAGATATAAATTCATACTATGGCTGACTATACTACCAAACTATCCCTTTTGATAATTCATAGGTTTCTTGATTGATTTGTAATACCTTAGTGAAAAAAATTTGGTTGTATGTAGGAGCAACTTGTCTAGGCTGCTGATGATGCTATATTATACAATGCTTTGGTTATGAATGAAAGCTATACTATTTATGAAAAATAAAGAAAAGAAAAAAAGAACATTTACAGAGAAAGCTCCCTCAATCTGATATCAAGAAGTGCCCCACGTAGGGCAGCACCCTCAGTTTAGTTATAGGCAAGAGGTGCCCCAAAACCATGAGAAGATTTTCGTGATAAACAAGAGTCCAACAACAAATTTCAAACAATTATTATCAGCTACTATCCAGAACTATATAACATCAACTTCCCTTAGTTGGGTTGGGCAGGCATACTAAAAAAAGTATGGAGGAATTGCAACAAAAGAAAAGTGATTCAACAACACCATCCCGTTTCGAAAGGGGAACTCATTCTCTTTAATGAACTTGTTGTTCTGGAATGTGTGAGGGGTTAACAAGAGGTAGAAACAAAAGGAATTGAAGAGCTAAATGAAATATAATAAGATCAAATTAATCAAATTTGTGGAAATAAGGGTGAAAGAACACAAAGCTATCAAAATAGATGCTCCACAACTATCAACATGCCGCCAACGGATGAGTCTGGATTATATGGGACAACAGCTGCTATCGGTCAAAATAATTTTAGATGATACACAATTGCCACATACAAGGAAGAAATAACAACATTGAATGTTTGCTCACAGTTATATATGAATTCAACATTTCAGAAGAAATGAAATCTTCTATTGGATGCACTAGAACTATTAGCTCAAGGATCAACAAACCATGGCTGCTCAGTGGATCTTATGCACAATTAACAACAAAAAGTAACAGCTTAAAAAGTAAAGTTCCTTTCAGATTTTTCAATGTGTAGGTCAAACATTTATCCTTTATGGATATTGTACAGAAGAGCTGGAAAGTAAACAAAACTACAAACAAAATGAAGAACATATGGGAGAAACTGAAAGCTCTTAAAGAGCCCTTGAAAAAGTTGAACAAAATTGATTTCCTTAGTATCACATTGAAGGTTGAGCAAGCAAGAGTGGAATTGAATGTTGTCCACCAAGGATAGAACATATGGGAAGACACCACCTAGGATTTTGATCTAAGACCTTGTGGTGCTCAACCCACTTCATTGACCACTAAGGTATACCCTTGGATGCTCTTACAATATTATATGAATACTCTGATACATAAACAATATAAATTATTAGACATTAGATAAGTAAGTAATTTAAGAACTTACCATAAGCTGGAAAGTCATTTATGGTCCATAAAACAACGACATGCATCTTGAAGCACTTCCCAGTTGATGCATCAAATGTCTCTACACCATCACTCCATAAATCTTTGAGCTCATCAATTAAAGGACGCAAATAAACATCAATATCCTTTCCTGGTGCTTGAGGACCAGGAATAAGCAATGACATTATCATAAATGGGTCCTTAAAACATTTCTAAGGAGGAAGATTATAAGGAACGAGAATGACAGGCCACATACTATACGATGTGCTCATGTTACCGAATGGGTTAAAACCATCAGTTGCAAGACCGAGTCTAATATTACAGGGTTCTTGTGAAAACCAGGGATGATTCTTGTCAAATTCTTTCCATGCTTCAGAAACAGCGGGATGCTTTAACACATTTTCCTCATCAAGATGTTTTTCTTTATGCCACCTCATGACACTTGTTTTTTTAGACATAAATAATCTTTGAAGTCTCGGTTTTAATGGAAAATATCGCAAGACTTTATGTGGAATCTTTTTCTCCCTTCCATTATCAATTTTCCACCTCGAAGTACTACTATGTGGACACTCCTGCCTATCTTTATGTTCAGCCCAGTACAAAACACAATCATTTTTGCAAGCATGGATCGAAATATATCCTAATCCCAAACCTTGCAGCATGTTTTTAGCATCATAATATGATTTAGGAAGTGTCTCACCTGTAGGCAATGCCTCTTTTAGTAACTCCAGCAACATATCAAATGACTTATTACTCTATTGATTGTACACTTTCAAGTGTAGCAACTTCACAACAAACGAAAGCTTTGAGAATTTCTTACATCCTGGGTATAATTCATATTCAGCTTCTTTCAACAATTTGTCAAACTTTTTAGCTCCTTTTTCACTCCTATCATTAGAGACATTATTACCAGTTGTCTCCTCTGAAAAATCAGCAAAAGATCTTCCACTGGCCTCTTCTAACATAGTGTGAATTCCATCATCATTGTCATGCTCTTCATTTTCATCCTCACTATAAATCACTTCATTATCATCTCTCATTAGGGATTGTTCCCCGTGGTAGATCCATTGCACGTAACTTCCCATAATTCCTTGGATCAATAGGTGGTCATACACTACTTCTTGTGTTTGCAAATAAATATTTAAACAATCTTGACATGGGCATCGAACTTTAGAATTTCGATCAAAGTGAGACCGAACAAGTTGCATGAAAGATTGAACACCCACAACATATCTTTTAGAGAATTTTGGTTCATGCATCCAGCCTTTATCCATGATCAACTGTACAAACATAGCAATTATCAAATAAATATTGTTAGAAGCACATGCATGATTCTTTCAAATAAAATAAATATTCCATCAATGATGAAATACTAGAGTAAAGTAGCATTTAGGGACTCCAAACAACAACTTATTCAATGTACTAAAATGGTGTGATTTGTTTTGATAACCATATTGTTGTCTATAAATTTTGACAGGTTGCCCCCAACACTTGAGCTTTAGGCCTTACCACACCAACTACTGTAAAGTTTTTCAAATGGTGCACTTTTGGTTGTCAAATTCCATAAATTATGTGATAAATTTCAAGTATGTGCAAAACAACTCTGCTCTTTTGTATTCCAACAAGTAAACAATAAACTGCAATATGGTTGGCCTAGTATCCCTGCTCTATTATGTATATTAAATAAATAATATTGATCATGCCCCGCCCCATTTAGTTGTTCTCCTCTCCTGTTAAGGGTGTGTTCTACCCCGCCCTACCCTAATTGACATGCCTAATTGCTAGAGAAGATTTACGTGTTTAAACCAACAAGCAGAAATGGGGCTCCTTCGATAGAAGGTCAATAAAATAAGTAATCTCACAAGGGTGGTTTAGGGAGGGTGGTGCATATTGCAACCTTACCCCTACAAAGGTAGAGAGGCTAAGTTCGATAGACTTTCATCTCAAATAAAGCATATAAAAATCAAGCGTGAAAAGGAAATGCAGCAGTGATGACACCACTGTAAAAATAATGAAAAAACCAGGTAGCAATAAGCTAATAACAAACAATATGGTAACTAACGCAAATATAGTCAAGAGTCCACCAAATCTATTTGTTTTATGTGAAGTAAAAATATCATACAACAAAGGGATCAAGAAGATGCAAGTTACAAGAAGCAAACTTAGGCTTAAACTTGTGAAACAACCAAATGAATTCCCCGAATATTCTATTGAGCTAAAGACAGGGAGCTAACAATTCCAGAAACTTATCCAATCTGTTTACAGGGGAAATAATGGACCAACTGAATTGACATTGTAAATTAACATCTAGCTAGGAATTTACTTTTTTTCCTGCTTACTTATGTTACTTGTTATTGAATGTGTGTTGCACATAATTGCCGGCAATTATTACAAAATCTATGATTCATTTATATATTCCTTCAATTATTACAATTCTTGTGATTAACACCTTAGCAACAACTTACACTTCAAAAGCAATGACCATTTGTTTATCCTTGCCGTTCTCACACCTTAGCAATCACAGAGTCATTCGGAGTAAAAGCGATCATCGACACACAGAATTTCGACTCCTATTTTATCCTACCTACCATTTTTATCTAAAGTACAACTTTGTCTATGTGTATACGATAACAAAATGACAAGTCCTATGTTAACAAATTATTCCTATTTTTCCTGGTTCTCTACTTCTTACTACTATGTCTTTTATGAACTTGGTACGACAAGCCCTAATTTATTTCTTCCTTTAGATGCATTGTTTAAACCCAAAGGTCAATCCAAAAAATAGAACTCTTAACAGTTACTGCTATGAGTCGCCTCGAATCAATAGAGAAACCCCATTCAGTAATTAGTGCAGGAACACAAAGGCAACCAATGAATCCACATATAAATGAAACTTCAATTCATAGTTATGACAAATCTATTCATAAATAAGAATATAGTATTTTGATGCGAAGAATTGAACAGAGGAGAAAAGGGCCATGGAAGTATGAATCCACATATAAATGAAACTTCAATTCATAGTTAGGTATTTGTAGTTCAATTTGACATATTTTTAATTAGAAATTTTTTTATCAATTACCTCATATTTTTTTATTTTAATTTGTTTGGGTCTTTTAGATCCTTTTGTGTCACATGAAATTTAAATTTAATTAATTCAATTTACTAAATACTAAACTAAAAAGTGATTTTTTGTGAGTTGATATTTTTTAAACATAAAGATTTATTTAAGCATTGTTATTCTTATTTTGGTTTTCATATCGTGGATCTTGGGTCGTGCTTTATGGATTTTTCATTATAAAAAAAATCAATCCCGCAAAGGATCGTTTAGGATTTCCTCTTGTATAAGCGAACTCAAACCAAAAACATTAGTTTTCATACATACCCAGTCTTCCCCTTCTTCAGTGGCCAAGTTGAAGAGTTCAACGTTGGCCTACCACCTTATTTTCAAGGTGAGGTTCAACTAGTGTCGGTGTGAGGCCTTCAAATAGTTATCGCTTGCACCTTCAAAAGAAAGAGAGATTGAGTCACTAAGCAGAGAATTAGATCCGAGGGCAGAAGAGATTATGAAAGTTCTCTGACGTGGCAACCCTAAAACAAGTTTTCAAATCAATCTATTCGAACCTTTGAAAGTTGAACAAGAATTGACAGTTGGTAATGTAACTAAACATAGAATACAAGTAAGGTTGTCGTTAACACTCCTGCAATAAAAGGGATGCACTAAGGTGCAACGGCTTTCACGCAGGTGCTACAATACCCTTACTTCTTTCCCCTTATTTCAAACTCAAGTAAAGCCTTGATTGATATGAGAAAGAAGCATGCTACCGTTCTTCAAGGAGACCCATGTGCATTTCCTTTAATATGTTTGTGCTCGCTACGCTCTTGTGCCTTTTTTAAGAAAAGAATATTAAAATATGTTATTTATTTTTACTTAAATATATTTAAGAGTATTTATTAAGAAACTCTTAAATTAGAAACAAAAAAGTAAAAATGTTTACGGGAGCGTCCCTGCTTGTTAGCAAAAATATGGGACTCGAAACCACAAACAATTATCCTCCTTGAATTCGCTTTACCGTTAGGTCATATTTCTCTAATGTGTCACAGGTGTTCAAAATATATATACATATAATAGTTTTTTAATAATTCTTTAATTTTGACTTTCCAAATAGAATTTTTTAAACAAAAAAAATTAAAAGACAATTTTGTTACTTTTGACATATTTTTAATTTAAGATGATAAGATTCATAAGTCTTCTGTACTTTTTTATAACTTTATGTCAAATAAAAACAAAATAAACAAATTAAAATGGAAAAAATATATAATAATATATATATAAATATGTATATATATATAAATTTTTTTTTACTAATTCTTTGATTTTGACTTTCCAAATGGAAATTTTTAAACCAAAAAAATTAAAAGACAATTTTGTTACATTTGACATATTTTTAATTTAAGACGATAAGATTCATAAGTCTTCTGTATTTTTTTATAACTTTATGTCAAATTAAAATGGAAAAAATATATAATATATATATATATATATATATATAATATTTGTTTTACTAATTCTTTAATTTTGACTTTCCGAATGGAAATTTTTAAACCAAAAAAATTAAAAGACAATTTTGTTACACTTGACATATTTTTAATTTAAGACGATAAGATTCATAAGTCTTCTTTATTTTTTTAAAACTTTATGTCAAATTAAAATGGAAAAAATATATAATAAAATCATTCTCAAGGTGTATAAATATATATATATATATTAATAACTAGGGCAAATTTGCCCTTTCAGTTAAAATAAAATAATATCATTGGTCTAAAAAGAACTTCATTGCAGATTGATTTATAAAAGTTTCGTTGCTTTACTAAATAATCCTTTGCTTGTGTCATCACATGCATCAACCTTATCACTTTTTGTTTTCATTTTTGCCCCTACTTTATTCTTTTACTAATGCACAATTGTTTGCATATGTTGGTAAATATTGAAAAGTTAGAGGACAAATTAACTCCTACAAACAACAAAGGTGATGTCATTGGTAAGATCAAATGCTAATCCTTTTTTGTTTTTCCTTTTATTCTTTTTCATATTTTTGTTTTCAATTCCCAATTTAAAATAACATAAAATTTTCAAACAATTGTGATTTACAATATTTTGCCCCAAACAATTGTGATGTAAATAGTTGTGATTATAAATTTATACAACTTGATCGAGTTATGCATTAATAATTTTATAGACGACTTTCATTGTTGTTTCAGATAGGATAATCAAGTGGATTTATTTTGATAGTTTTTTTTTAAAAATAAATTGTGAAATGTATATTATATGTCATGTTTATGATAAAAACATATTCAAACATAAATTATATTCCAAATGTTCATCGTAAAGTAACATTTGTTATTTAAAAAATGACGTGAAAAGGTACTATAAATCACAATAATTAACAACTTGAAATATTTGGAAACACATAACAACTTTGACTTGACTCTCGAAAATTCTATTTGTGCCACATAATATATATATATATATATATATATATATATATAATGTGTTTCGTACCAATCTCAAGAAAACAAAACAAAAACATTGCCCAATATAGGCCCAAAATTCAAAGAGAAGTGATATTTCATTAGATTATAATTAATTAGGAAATTAGGAAACTTAATGGAAACTCTTCCGCTCCAATCTTCTCTACCCAGCCACTTCATCTCCTTTCTTCTCCCCTAATTGTTTTCTTCCCAACCTCTTCTTCTCAATTCTTCTCCCCTAATTTTACTATCTCAACTATTCTTTATTTTCGAAGTACACAAGTTGATCCATTCGAAGAGTTCGTTATCTCTGATGCAGAGCTACTACAGATTCGATTTCAAAGGTTTGGAGCTTTGCATGTTAGCTCAAAATCATCATCGATGTCTTTACTATCTCTCTTGCTATGGTTTGTTTGTTTAGCAACAGAATCGTAGAAGACAAAAGATGCTCGAGTGTGTTGCTCTTAGTTAGATCCCTGATTTTCAAAGTGGGTTCTCTAGCGATTCAAGTTTTTAGGATAATCAACCAGAAGTACAAGGCCTAGGGTTTTGGGTTTCAGCTAAAAGAGGTACAATTATTAGTCCAATCGACATTGATTTTATATTTTTTTTGAGATCTTCGATATGGATGCAGTAGTTTTTCCCTTTGTTACTAATTTTATTATTCTAAGTTTTCTATTTACTTTTTCCATTCAAGTGAAGCCATTTCCTGATTTCCTTTTTAGTTCTAAGCAGAAATAGTTTACCTTCAAAATTTATTTTGATAAATAAAATTGCTGGACATTTATGCCTTTTTGTGTGTGCAATTTTATTTTTTTCTGAAGTGTTGATCGACATTATGCCCTTTTGTGTGTAATTTTATTTTTAAAATATTAAGTGGAGGAAAAGATAAATGTTAAATCCTAAAAAAAAAAAAGTTGACCACGCACTTCTCCACTTCCTAAGTTTCTGGGTTAATAAGCTCCACTACTTCTTTCACTTCTTCATGTTCACCCACCAAATAAAGTTATAGAAAGCAGAGAAATGGAAAAAAAAACTGTCTTTTGGCACTTATTTTTTTGTTTTTTTGGCTCTAAAAGAATTTCAGGATAACCACCATATATATGAGAAAACAGACGGAAAAGATTCAATTACAATGTGAAGCAAAGTTTCTGAACTTGAACAAGACCAGGTATGTATCAGTCTTATTTTACATTTGAACAAAATTAGACAGATAGTATGTGGCAATCATATATTGAGTGATTATTCATTGATTATTGTGAAACAACCATTGATCTTGCTCTATGTTTGTTTTATATAGTTATATGTTTTTGGAAAACAAACACTATAACCTATTATGTAGATTACAGTTTCGTGTGGTGTGCATATTTACAGTTTGTGTGTGAAACATACTAGTGAAGTATACACTATTCAAGACTTATTTTGGAACAACTTTTCCTCTGATTTGTTCAAATATTTATGTTCTCCCTCAGATTTCGAAGGAAGTTAGGATGGATTGTGAAACATGGTACTCAAGCCTGTCAAATTATGCTTCTTGAACTTGAGTTAGGATAGGTTGATGGAACTTTGAATTTAGATGAACTGAACCAACATCATTTGAGATGAATATTTAGAAGGACAATTAATCTTTTTGCTAAAAACAATAGGCATTTCTTCACGAGGCTCGGCATTTTTTAGATCTACAACCTCTTCTTAAAACCTTCTCTTGTATAAGCTTTCGAAAAAGTTATTGTGTCTTCAAATTTGGACATATTTCCGGCATAAATATATCTTTGATATGTTATACTTGTAATTTGATCTTCTAGAGATTCTTCAATAGTTCGATAGACAGTAAACTCTTATTTATTAATAAATGGCGTGTGCAAGATTTTCTGAACTAATGATTATGTTCTTTTTAGATTTTCCTTTAGTTGTCAATGATTGGTGCTTTTACATAACTATTTTTTTTAAACCATTGGATTTTATATCTTATTAACATTCAAAACTTACATTTTCTGTTTTGATAGAATTCTGCAAATTGATGGCACCGGGTGGACGTGTTTTTAAGCAAACTACACTTACAGGCGAAATAATTCAAGATACCCAATCACTAGATGAATCAAATAACCATACTCCTGCTGTGAATACAAGTAATACATTTTATTATAGTGATTAGGATTAATTTATTTAGTTATTGACTAAGTTGGAACCGAAAACATTAACCATTGAAATTTTATTTATGTTAAACTTGTTACAAGAAATATGGACGATAGCTCAATATCTGAGTATCTGATATTGAGCTATTGTATGCAGGTTTATTTTGTCCTTCTATTATATTCTTTAATTTAATCTCCTCTTTACATGTACTTCCGAGTTACTCGAATGATTCTTATGATGATCTTGGTTGTTATTTTTGTAATTCAATCATTAACTCAAGATTTGTGGATTTAAATCTTGAAGTTATCTATGATATTTTAACATTTTAAAAGAAGTGTTTCATCACATCATCCATAATCTTAGGTGCATTTTTCATAACATGAAAGTCATTGGTTGTTTGTATGAGCAATTGCAATTGATTTTGGTTTATCAATATGCTATATAAGCTACACAAATTGACTCTAAGAAGTTGAAAATGCTGCCATAGATTACATGTAAGCATTTCTTCATGATACCTTATATTATTTAGACTTGGTTTATGTTTGGTTAACTCGCCTTTGCTCATCATGGGTTACCTACTCTATCAATATGCACAATTTCAACCTTTTTATGAATATATAGTTGTAGTAATATCTTTGAAATCCAGCAACATTTATGTAATATGGGTGAACATATAATCAGCAAACATGATAGAAATGATCAAAATAGATGTTGTTAGCTCTCGTATGTTATCTTTGTTTTATCGGTAAATTTTTTAACTCAATTGCTCATTAATATACAAAAATTTAAAAAAATGCAGTTGTTTTAGTTCTCATCATGTGCCTTACTATCATACGTGTAACTTTATAAGATTATAGGTTGTATTTTGAACTAACTTTTTTCATCAGATGATTCCACTAGAATCAGGAACAGTCGCGGCAAGACTAGAGGGAAAGGTCTTGAAAAAATGAAGAAGGCTCAAGGAAGAAAGATGAAAATAGAGATCCCAGTTGGTAAAGGAAGGCCAACTAAACCAGATCAATCGGCAAAACTATCCAATGAGCTAGGGATAATTGCTCGAAATTTTCTTTTGCTTCCAAACAAGTGGAAAGAACTCACAAGAGAGGACAAAGATGCAACACTAATTAGATGTCATGTAAGGATTCTATACTCTTGTAAATTTATTTCATGGTAGTGATTATATTGAGTTCTTTTTTTGGGTACTGTTATTTTTCATTCATCTTATTTTTTTGGAAAACTACTCGGCGATATGTATCTCCGTTGATATCTAATAGTAAGTTAACTAATGGTATCTTTTGTCTTATTTCATGTTTTTATAAAAAAAAAATTAACAAGAAGTTTATTACGAATAACTAACAAACTAGAAAATAAACTATGTATGCATCAGATCCACTACTTGATACCGAAATAAACAACTAGTTGTATACAATCATTCAAGCTTCCTTCCTAAAAAATTTCTAAGGGGTCATCTAAAGAAGATAACAACTGGAGGATCAATACTTCTATAGTTTGCAACTGTAGAGGTTTTTCCTTAAGCATTTGTTTGTGCCTACTTCAACTCCTTAGACCATTTTGATGCTTGCTTCGACACTCTTTATTAGTGTAAAATCTTATTTCATATGGCTCAAGAGTACAAAGAAATGAACTACATTTTCTTGATAAAGTAAGAAATGGGATAAATGGCATAAAAAAGATTCAAGTAATACAGATACACAAATAGTGAGATTGTAAGCTCATTTAAAAGTATCCTATGCTAGGACTAAAGAGTTTACAAAGTCCAAAAGATTGACATTAGAGTCTAACAGATCTAACCATAGCCTAACAATATAAAGTTAAAACATAATTGATCTTAAGTTGTAGATTGAAGTTGATATTCCGTTAAAGAACATTTTGTTTCTCACTTTCCGTACACACCAAAAAATACAAGGATCAGTTTCCAAACTTTTGGATCTATCAACTTTTTAAGAGTTCTAACTATTGTAGCCATCCTTTAAATCAGTAGGCATGACTCAACTCAAATAAAAAATAGTAAAAAATAAATTAAAAAAATTAGCAGTCACCGGACAATGAAGGAATAGGTGTCTGTTAGTCTCATAAGCTTCTTGACACATGAAACATTCATTAACTGTTGTCATGCCCCTTCACCTGAGGTTGTCCTGAGTGAAACTGGCCTCATGAGGGACTATTCAGACGAAATATGACTAGGGGCTTTGGTCTTCCAAATGAGTTTTCAAGGCAGTTATCTATTATATCATTTCGAGCACATAATGAAGATTCCTTGCTTTCATCACTGTGTATTGTCCATCTGTCTTCCTACACCATTTGATTTTATTTGGCCTGTGATTATTTTGAGGGCTACATTCCAGCTTTGATAGTAATAGTAGCAACTTTCAATCATGAAAATTTGTTCTGGAAAATTGCATCCATGTATTTATTTTCTCTGTTCTAGGAGATAATAGAGTTTGGATCAGAGGCTATTGAGAATAGAGTAGGGAAGTCACTTAGGAGAGTAGTGTTCTTTGATCATTTATCCTCCCAATATTTAAAGTGAATGTCATTACCTGATTTGCAGCTGCATTGCTGGTTAAATTAATTCCTTAGTTTTGACATGCTCTTCCATGTACCAAAGACATATGGAGCTATGATACAACAATGGACAAGTGTGATAGTATTTCATTTTTTACAAAAAAACATTTCTTTTCAGAAAGCACCATCTTAATTATTGAACCTCCATAGCCATTTCATTCGCAGATTCTATTATGTCCTGTCAGGTTCCTAATACCTAAGCCTTCAATGTATTTGGAATAATGATCTTGAGAAGATGAAATACATGATTTTTGTTATTTTCTTGTCATATAAAGTCTATCCTTAACTTATCAATTCGTGACATTACCTTACTGGAAATAGAAAAGAGTGATGTTATGTATGTAGCTCGGTTGTCAAGAACACTGTTTATGAGAGTAAATAAAGTTTTTGAACTGCAATATATGATTCACAATGGGTACTAAGTTTGAAGTTAATTAGTATGTTCGCAAATGTAATGATTATTAATTAATATGAAAGGGATTTTGCTCGTTCTATGTTTTTCTTTAATACTTATTTGATTTTTAGGAGAGGTTTGAGATTAATTTGGATGAGCATTACATGAAAGATAGTTGTGAGGATATTCTGAAAAACAGAAGCCGACAATGGCGCTACAAGTTAAAATAACTATTTGAAAATGCACGCTCTGAGGAAGAAGCTCGTAAGATTGAAGTGCCAAAGTTTACCCTAGAAAATTGGAATAGGCTTTGTGACATGTGGATCAACCCAAAGCATAAGGTAATTTATATTGATATTATTCTCGTTGTTATTTAAGTTACAGTATTTTGTATTTTCTTTGTAGAAACGATGCGACATAAACAAGGCTAATCTAACTAGGTTAAGTGTAATCATTTCATGAGGTCAAAAACGTTTGTAACAGCTCGTGCTGAACTTGTAAGTAATACCATTTTTATTGTTTTGACTAATGAAACTTTAGTATTATATCAATTGTTTCTTATTTCACAGGGTAAAACTAACCCTGAAGGGGTAGAGCCTGACAGAATCGAGTTCTATAAGCATACTGATTACACTAGTGAGAAAGGATGGTCATCTTTAGAGGCTGAGACTCACTATGTAAGAAATTACTTTTCATCTTTTACGACATGCTCATTGGATTTGTCAGATTAATGTTTTTCAAAAGTTGTGCATTCTCCTTTAAATAATTTTAATATGTTTATGCAGAACAACATGACAGATTTGAAAGATCTATATACATCGGGAGAGTCTTCCACTATTGATGAAATTGTGGATACTATACTTGGTACAAAGTCGGGGTACATAAAAGGACTTGGTTATGTCCCAAAACCTAATACTACAAGATCTACACAAAGGAGATTGACAGAGTTAGAAGACTCCCTAAAAAAGGCAAAACAGGAAGCTGTTAGTGCCCAACTTGAATTACAAAATCGATTAAATGCAGCTGAAACTGTGGTAGATAGTCAGCAGTCTCAAATAGAAGACCAGCAATCTCAAATACAAGACTAGCAATCTCAAATACAATCATTAAATTCTCAATTGAATGCTATAGTGGCACGCCAAGAGGAAATGTTTAGAAAAATGCAACTTCTTTCTTGCTCATCGCCACCAAGGTTAGAAGTAACTCAAACTTATATGATAAGTATGTTTTAATTTGTTTATATTAAATATATAAATATGTAGCATTTAGTATCTAACTTTGCATATTTTTCTTCATGATTCAACAAAGATTGAGATCCATCAAAATGTCAACTTAAGGTATATTTTTATTTTTATTTCTCCAACTTAAAGTCCATGTTTAACAAGTTATAGTTTATACCTATTATGTTTTATTTATACCATGATATATTAGTTAATACCTTACCACATAAAACTTGTAAAACTACAATTATTATCCTTCTCAGTGTCTTGCTCCTTGCTTATGGTGTATTTAGTCATTAAGTGATGGTTTGGTCTAAATTTTCTTAATTCTTGATATCAAAGATTTGTAGTATTAAGGAATTCCAATACCACATAGAAGCAACATAGTTTCTTTTCAACAAAGCTCCGTTTGAAACAATCAAAAAGAAAAGTAAGACACATAATTTGAATCGAATGAAATACCATTCTGATGAGGAAAAAGTTCATTGTGCTCAGAAGTTCAACTAACTTTCAACTTTTTGTCCTTTTTTTTTTCTCTTTTATGCTTCCTCTTACTCCTAAAATCTATTCCAGCTTTCATACTTGCTAGACAGAAGGAGTTATGTATTTTCCTATTTATTTAGTAAAAGGTAAGACTCATATAACTCTTAAGCTTACTTTAGCTGGTATGATTTACAATAAGTACTAGAAACATAATAACTTAGGAAAAGAAGATGTGGATTTAAGGGAATGATGAAGATCAGTATAGATCCACATTGCACGAGGTGAGGAATGTGTTAGGGAGAGATGTTATAGAAGTTCAAAAAACACAGTTGTAGAATTTGGCAGGTGATTGTCCGGGCTTTAGAAAGATTCAGTAATGTGTTATGCTTATTGAAATACTTCGGTAAGGTGTTATGTTTCCATAATACTTCATTCCTAGCTTCCGATATGTGTGATATTGCAGCTGTCAGGATTTCCCATATTGGTGCATCCTTGGATGTCTTGTTAGTAGCAGCAGCAGAATGAGCACCCTTTCACAGAGCTTTCATCCCTTTGTAGGACTTCATGTGGGCATGAGGTTTCTCTGGCTTAAATGGTTTCCCACATTACCTGCTACACACATTCATAAATTAAATACTATGCTGACATTTAAGAAAAGATACTCCCTCCGAACCACTTTACTTGTCGAATTTACTAAAAATAGATAGTCCAAAATAATTGCTATTTTATAATTGTGTATTTTCCTCATGCCTTGAATCATCCATTTCCACAGTATCCAACACTACATTTGTTCTTCATACCTCAAATCTTCTTCTAGTACCAGCAATTGTCTTATTTAGGTGTATATTCCCATCAGTCAGCCCCCTTTATACACATTGTTATTCATTTTACTCATAGGTTATCAACTTTGTTGGCTATATTCCAGACATACTTTCATGTTGCAGCTTCATTCCATAACACACAATCAGTGATCCCAAGTCATCCTTTTCTTTTTCGCTTGCATACTATATCACATGAAAGGAGAAATTCTGATAAGTTACCAAATTCAAATTCTGAAAATCTATAATTTGCCATTCCTGTAATATTTCTTATTCACAATTCCATTGTAATTCAATCCCATTTTCCAGAAAATTGGGAATACCCTTATCGCCAATTCTGCTACATATTACTCAATTTGTTTCGACCTACCTTTCAGATTTCGTCTTCCTAAATTGATAAGAAATGCTTATTTCTTGTTTTTAATTTGTTTCAATGTTTGAAAATCAGTTTCTTATGGAGGTTGTGGAAGGAAAACTATGGATATGATATAAATAAGCTTAACAAACCTTTTGGTTGGTGAAATATGATTATTTGCTTGGTATCTGATGACTTTATGGATTGCAATTTATTTTATTACCCCTAAGTATTGAAGGATTGGTGACTTAATGTGAGGACATTGCTTGATATTTTAGGCATAGATTGAAGAAAATTATTTGAAAGTTACTTATTGTGATCAGTTCAGCCCCTGAATTTTGTTTGTTGGAGTGTATTTTTCCTGCAAACAGCTTTTTATCTTTCAGCACTTGTTTAGGTAGTGAAAAAATAATAGACTAGTATACATGTATATGCAGCAGCATGGTATTGACCAGTTGAAGCCTACTAGTGAAACACAGGTTCCTCGAGACTCACATTTTCACCTTGGCTGTCATTTTTTCTAATAACACATCGCAATCTACAACATTTAGTATTCTAAAAGTGATGGGCACGCCCAGGTATTTAATTGATGGTTATCTCTGGCGTATTCAGACAATTAACATATATCATTTACCTCTTGTTTTCCCATGATGGAAGTATAAACATTAAACTTTGTAGCCTTTGTAGTGAGCCATGCGACCTCTGAGAATGTTTTTATTCCTTATCTTATTAACATTAACACATATGTTATATTCCCTTTGCAAAATATGAGCATGTTTATCTTTGCAGAAACTTGGCATTACAATGTATGAAAAACATAATGTAATGTTGCAGATTCTACTTTATATTAAATCTTATAAATTTGTTTTCTCGTTTTTACACAGGTATAAAAGGTGAGAATTGAATCAAGACTAATGCAAACTAAGTATCACCACATTATTGGTACTTTGAAAGAAACTTCTACTTTTCAGTCTCAGTTTAGGAGTAATATTTCTTCTATTTCAGTTAGATTTGCTTGTTATTGGACTTATTTTATTTTAATTTAAGGAGCTTGTTATGACATATTACCTTCATATATTTTACTCGTTTTCAATTGTGTGATCATGGGTGGATTTCATTATTATCTAGCATGTTTTCTTATTTAATTTTAGATTTATGCAACTCTATAATTTAAAAAATAACTTTGATATAAAATAATTAAATGTCATCAATGAATGCAATTGGTGACAAAATATTTCGTCATTAAAGGCAACTTTTAGCAACGATTAAATCAAACTTTTTAAGAGAAATATTTTTGTCACGAAATAAATAAATTCGCCATTTAGTGACAAAAATATATTTGTCGCACTTTCCTCCTTTTTATTGAATACAAATTATTTTTTTATTTTATGACAATTGTAATTGTCACTAATCATGATAATTTATTGTGACAATACATGTTGTCGGTAAAAACATTATTTTTAGTGACAAAATGATAGATTTAACCACAAAATTATCAAACCTTCTTTATAATAATAAATTTGTCCCTAATTTATACATTTAAGGACAAAATGATTTTTTGTATATAAAAAATAGTCATTAGTGATGATATTACATTTATTCAACTACGAAATATATATCACTTTAGAGACAATTGATGTCGTCACTAATTAACCTAAATAATTAACGACGATATAATTTTGTCGATAGTAATAACCTTTTTACTGACAAAACATACTATTAACTACAAAAAAATTATTTTTATATCACAAATATATTCGTCACAAATGTTTATGCATTTGGGGACGATTTTTCTTTTCTGTAGTTAATATAATACCTTTAGCAACGAAGCACTAAATAGTCTTTGTATACTTTTAGTGACGCACGTTTAGTGACGATTGATTGACGAAATTTTTTTCGTCACACAAGATTATAGTGATGAAATACGATTTATAGATGACGAAATTATTCGTCCCTGATAATCAAATTTGTTGTAGTGTACCTGATCATGAATCAAAGAAAAGGCGATCAATTATGACTCGTGGCTGACTTTTTCTTTTCTTTTTGGTTGCAAATTGATCTATCGGGGAATGCTGAAGATTAGTCGTGCATTTCAAATCAATCAGTTGAAAGAACATACCAAAGTATGCGAGGAAAGACTGAATTTCGCTCCTACATTATCCGAAAGAGATAAAGAGAAAAAGTCAATCCAGCTTGTGATATTTGCTGAATTTAGAAAATTTTCATTTCCTATATCTGTAGAAGAGAAAATGAGATCGAGATCAACATGGAGTAACTAATAGAAATCTTCGTCAGTTTAATGCTATTGTCAAATTCAAATACATCTTCGTCAGTTTGAGATCAACATAGAGTAACTAATAGAAATCAAACATCTAATCAGAAAAAACTGAAAGACCACCGTGTTGTAATGACAAGCACTTACTTGAATCACAGATTTTTCACCGGCTATCCTGTATTGAACATATTGTTATCAAATAAGATGCACGTAGATACTAAAAAAAAAAGCACATATGAGTTTCTTTCTACTTACTTCCGTAAAGATGAGGTTAAGACGATCGCATCCTTCAATCGTTTCAACTTCTTCCTTGATTCTTTGAGCTGAAGCCTCCAGAAATTTATTCTTGCACTGAATCAACCAAACCAGTTTTAGTGTTGGAATATAAGCAAAGCTAATAAGGATCTTCTCGAGCTCATCATACCTTTTTATCACAAATGTTTCGAGCTGGGGAAAGGATTCCTCGGAGGCATCCCACCTTGAGATACCTAATGACACTAGTTTCAAGAGCTTAAGTTTATGCAATGTGATATCTCCAAGGCACCATTCTTTGGATTGAATAAGATCTCCAGCTGCTAATCGGAGATACTCCAGATTTGGTAGTCCTGCGATGACAGGAATCATGCTTTCTATATGAATGTTGTATTGTAACAACTTCTTTAAATTTGAAGGCAACTGTAATTTGGATACAACTTGGGATGACTTAATGTAAAGGCGAAGTATGTGAAGCTTCTTAAAGCTCTCCAATTTAAGACAAATCTCTGCAGAATCATTATCGCTATGAACAGAGATGTGAAGTTCTTGAAGATTAGGACACCTCCGTGACAACATATCCAGGCTATCAACTTGATCAATTGGAAATACAACTTTCCCAAATGTCCTCAAATTTTCCAATTTAGAGGATTCTTAAAAGATCCCCTACATCTTGTTTTCCAAATCAAATTCAACAGTAGTAATCTCAACATGCATTAATTTTTCCATTTTCCAAAAAGTGGCTGGTAACAATGTAGACACACAATGATAATTCACAAATAAAGTTTCCAGATGGGGCAGATGAAATTCTAGATGAATATTAAAGCAAGGTGTGTCAACTGCAAGGTAATTCAGGTGAATAAGTGGGTATAAATTGATCTGACAACAGTAAAGGCACATAATGAGAACTTAAATTCAAGACCTTAAGAAGTCTGTCTTGATAAACATCACGGAAGGGATTCCACACATAACATACTCCATTAGTCATTATCATTGACCTCAAGTGTTGGTAGAAAGTCTTCGTCCGTGTTTTGGATCTCAGAGATGCAAACTTGGAATGCGCATTATTGAAACTGAAGCACACTCGATGTCACAACCCAACCCATTGGGACGTGCAGGCACCAACCCTAACACCTAAGTGGGAGAACCCTCATATCCCAATAGTAAAATAAAGCAGAAATTTTAAGAAAACAGGAATAAATATAACACTATGGTTTTATAAATAAAATCCTTGGACACACTATTAGTTAAACTTATAAGGTAATTTAAACAAGTCCCATGGATCTAGTCTAAACAAGTACAAGACCTACTAAAAGTACAACTGGAAAAGGCAAATAAAAGACACAACTCCCACCATGCGGAAGGAAGAATAGAAGCTGTTGGAGATTTCCTTCGTCTTCACCTAATGAAATGTCACCAATCCTGCATCCAGACTATGTCAAAAGACATAGCAAGAGTAGTATCAGTACAAAGATACGTACTGGTACGCATCATCGGTCAACCCGATGCCCACCACATAACATAAGAAACCAACTAAAAATATCATGAAATAAACCACTCGCTTCTCCACCTTCACCCTTTCATTGAAAACCCTCCAAATCACACCAGCATTCTAACTACTAACCCTTTTTTAGTCAACCCACTTACCGGATTCTTGATCATAGCTTAACCATTCTAAACACATAGTTAATCCCCAAGTACCACCACCACCAATTCAACTAACCACTCACGTCATACCCTTGCTTCCTAGTCACATTACCCCACCATAGTCATATAATACATTAATTTAACTTTCTTCACACTAACCCAATCTTCTTTCCCCCAGGGTGAAATCCACCTAAACATATTCCATCGCATTTACTATCTCTACTCTCGCCATTACATCCCACGAACAACCAAATATAAATCGCCATAACACGTGTCCACTAAATACAACTTATACAACCAATACAACACTATACTTACAAGCGTATATCAAGCATATACCATATTATCAACAAGCACATGAACACTGAACAACTCTCATTTAATACCACATCATTGGTCCTCTCACGGAATCCAAACTCAAACAGTTAGCATGCCAGAACGTGGTAACCAATCCCTAGTTAGTGAGCCAGAATGTCGCAGCTGATCCCATGTTTATGCCTGAACATGGCAATCCAATCCAAGTTAGTTATGCCGGAACGTGGCAACCGATCCCATTCACGCACCACAATCACAATCACAAGTACATCTTCAAGATCATACAATTAAGTCATGATTTCATGGCAATGATAATTCATCTATCTCATTTACAACAAGCGTCATAAACATTGCAATATTTATACATGTACAAGTATCATAATAAACCAAGAACAAGCATACATCACACAATCATGATATCACAACGATCACCTACAGATTTCTTCTCAATCCCTACCATATATGTATATATATCGACCAAGCTCAGCCTTAGTTCATCATTAGGATTTCTTATTAGGGTTTAATTACAATTCATCATAATTCCTGAATTTCATCACTTCATTTTATCGGATGTAGCATACATTCATGAATCTAGTTCCACTTTTGATTTCATGTCCTTGTTTCTTGACCCAATGCTATCCATAATAGCAAATCTAGTTTCCAACAACACATTAATCCCCCCCCCCACATGACATAAACCCACATACTATGAATTCTAGGAATTATTCATGGAAACTACTCGGTGCACGAAGGTAAACACACAACCCTACCATTGATTTACATATATTATGTAGTAAGCACAGATTTATAACTACTCAATTGTAAAAACCTAGCCTACGTGGGCGCCAAGCAGTTACACAGAGTTTTTGACTTCGATTCGTGTTTCTTCGGGTTCGTGACAGTGAATTTAGCCAAGAATTCGTAAGATTTCACCATCCCCATGCTAGAAAGCTCTTTCTCCTTCATTCCTAAGCTTAGAGTAGCTTTTCTAGGGTTTCTAGGGAATTTTATGACTTATTTAGGTATTTTACGAAGATTGATAAAATAGGATTTCTCGTCATTTACGTTCTGTCTCGCCTATCCCGCTATGGCGATCACATATCCCGGCCTAGCGCCGCCGCTCTAGCGGCAACAGGTCCGATGTGGTGGGATAGTTGCCCAGAAATTTTGCGGATTTTTGTTCCTCCTAAATAATGACGGTTCGGGTCGTTACAATAGATACCAATTTACCCCTCGTTCATCCCCAAATGACTAGTGCACGGATAATCGCATGCTCTAATTTCTGGAGTACTTCAACCTAATGTGTAAGGCTATTATGAAACCACCTCCACGAGTGGTGAATTCCCAATTAGTGGATATAAGTGAGGTACCATACCCAAAGGTCGAACGAAAATTGAGACAACACATGGAAACGAAAGTGGTTGAACTACACAGTCTGGCCCGCCAGAGCAGGAGCCCTCCCGCTGAGGCGGGGCTGCTGTAACGATGATATCCCGCTGAAGTGAGAGATCGGGAACCAGAAAAGGGGGAAAAGGGAAGATATTTTCCCATTTCTCCCTTGAACTCCCAAAAACTCTCCCAAACCCTCTCGATCATTCTTCTTCGAACGTTGAAACTTCAAGTAATTTCACATTCCTTATACTCTTTACTTCATTACTTGACTGACAACGATTGCATGCTGCTATTTAATTGGTTAGAATCAGTTTTGGGGTAGTTATTTTGAAATTTGAACTAGGTTGTTTGATTGGTATACTAAACATAGCATGGTCACTTCACTTACGTCCCCAACGTTTTCACAACGTCCTGGGCGTAAGGAATTCATAAAAATGTGGGTAAATCAATACAAAAATGGGTGGGGGGAAGTTGAAAAGTTCCTTTGCTTAAAACTCAAATTTGAGGGGTATTTAGGAGTTATTCCACCAATATAATCGCATATTTAGGTTCTAGGGTAGTTAATATACTCTGATCTGCTAAAATTCTGTTGAAAATGAGGTTTTTGGGATGAAGAGACACCATTATCGCGTTTGAAGTTCATCCCAGATGAAGGCCGCTATGGCGGCCTTCATCCTGCTATGGCAGCCTTCATAATCCCGCCAGGGCGGGATTATGGCCGCTGTGGCGAGATTCGCCAGACAGTGGCCTACACTTAACACAATTTTTTTCTTTTCTTAACTCTTACTTTTTAGTCTTACCCCGACTACACTTTCGCGTTCTAACTTATCTCCAACTCATTGAAGACTTTTCCAATGGTAGGACAAAACAACGAACAATTGCTTTCATCCGATTTACCGATGCCGCTAGTCGAGAGAGACATCACGACAATCACAACACAGGGTTCTATTGTAAGAGGGGTTTTGTGCTGCACAAGCTAGAGGAGAAGGCACCTGCCTTTTATGCCCGCCTGATGGAGTTTGGGTGGATTTCGTTGACTGAGGCTCCACCAGATACGCGCTCCACCTGGGTGAGGGAGTTCGAAACCATCCTCCTTACCATCCATTGGGATGGCTCTTACCCTGTCATCTGGGTTCGGGAAGTCGGCATCCCCTTGAATGCCACCGCTATCAATGCGGAGTTCGAGGCCAAGCTAAGGGAGATGGATCTAGAGTGGTTGAGGGATACGCTGGTTGAGCCTAAGAGTCGGGATCAGGTATACTGGCTATTGCGGAGAGTATTATTAGCACGGATTGGTCACCCGATGCTAAGAGGTGGCTTCACTTGGTGACTAGGAGGATCCGCCCGTCGGGCAACTGCACCAACGTGACCTTCCCCGAGCTTTGGTGGTGGCATGCGCCATACAGGGCATACAACTGAACGTGGGTGCACATATCATCTCCGAATGGAAGATGTTTTATCGGGGCAACAAAAAGGCCTTCATCCTTCGAGGACTCATCATTGCACTGTGCAAGCAAGCGGGAGTGCCGCTCTTCGATGATGATTAGGTAATTTCCATGGATCACCCACTTCACCCTCTTTTGGTCATGTCAAGTTCCACTTCTAGGGGCAAGAGGAGGAGGACAAGCAAGGCTAGCAGCAGTAAGGCGGCCGTGGATTCGTATGACGAGGACCCACTCTCAGGTGCACGGGTTGAGGAAGACTTAGAGGCTGTTTGGGAGAGGATGGGAATTGCTTATACTAAATTCACTCCGGTTCCACCCAGAACTGCTCTGAAGGTCGAAATGCTCCGCCGCCAGCTGCGCAAGGAGAGGAAAAAGGGTGTGGTCGGGGATCGTCTGATGCTTCAGATGTGGGAGACTATCAAGACCATATTTACTTGCGTGGCCCCCGGCAAGGAACTTCCCCGACTCGATCCGTCGGACTTCAGGGAGTTCTTTATGCTAAATGAGGCTTGGTCTGACGTGACACCCCACAGAGAACCTCGATTCAGACATCGACACCACCCAGTCCGAGAGTCCTTGATCAGCTTTCCCTTTGCCCCTCTTGGACTTGTAATTTGGATAACTCTTCTTTTACCTTTCGCTTCACTATGTTTTTGTAGCACATGGATGCCTGTTGTTCTGCGGTTTTCACATCTTTTCAGTTAATTACTCAATTTATCAACTGTCTCCGACTGCTGAGCACCGAAATATTTGTTGGGGTCAATCTGGATATCGTTAAGAGTTGATAATTTGTAACTAAGGGAAACAGGGGAGGCAGGTTGAGATTCTGCCTCGCCCTGTCCTGCTTTGGCGGGAATAATCCCGCTCTGGCGGCCTCGGTATGGCAGGAATAATCCCGCCCCAGCGGGTCAGACGGGACCAGAACCCAGACCCAAAATTATGGGTCCTTTTTTGTTTCCCCTAAATTTTCCCAAGGTTCCCCCGATTTATCATACCATTAAATTCCAATAATCCTCTAACTAAGAGCGATCCTTGGCTATCCCAAATCAAACCATAATACATGAACCAACTCATTCTAACCACTCCGCATCAACTATAACAGATCCACATCATCAGTAAATCAGACTCCTAAAACAATTACTTCCACATACACGGTCATTTCACACAACAAGGAGCTTACATTCACAGTTAATTCAACAACAAAAGTCACACATTCACAGTCATAATCACGCATCACAACAATTTTACTTTATTGGTTAATTCATCCCATAGATGGCCATTACTGAGCTTTTATGCCTTGTACAGCCCCTAAGGCCAGATACCAATTGGAACCTTCTAAGTTCCAATTAACTTTTGTTTGTATCCTTTCAGTCATATCAACGATGTCCAGTTCACCTTGTTGAGATACCAATTAGAATTGGGAGATACCAATTGTACTCAACTCATACCACAAACGACACTCGCACGAAAGGAGAGAAGAGAGGAGACAATTTCCTAGAATCCTTCGTAGCTTCCTCAAGATTAGATGTGGACGTCAACACACCAATCCGCATGAGTCTACTTCACATTTTGCTCTTGTACGGGGAGACCGGTAACCTAGGCTTTAATACCAATCTGTCATGACCTAACCCACCGGGACGTGCGGGCACCCACTCTAACACCTAAGTCGGAAAACCCTCATATCCCAATAGTAAAAACATGCAGAAATTTTAAGAAAACAGGAATAAATATAACACTATGGTTTTATAAATAAAATCCTTGGACACACTATAAGTTAACTTATAAGGTAATTTAAACAACTCCCAAGGATCAAGTCTAAATAGGTACAAGAGCTACGAAAAGTACAACTGGAAAAGATAAATAAAAGACACAGCTCCCACCATGTGGAAGGAAGAATAGCAGCTGCTCGAGATTTCCTTCGTCTTCACCTAATAAAACGTCGCCAATCATGTATCCAGACTATGTCAAAGAACATAGCAAGAGTAGTATCAGTACAAACACACGTAGTGATAGGCATCATCGGTCAATCCGACGCCCACCACATAACATAAGAAACCAACTAGTAAGATCATGAAATAAACCACTCGCTTCTCCAACTTCACCCTTTTATTGAAACACCTCCAAATCACACTAGCATTCTAACGACTAACCCCGTTTTAATCAACCCACTTACTGGATTATTGATCATGGCTTAACCATTCTAAACACATAGTCAATCCCCATGCACCACCACCGCCAATTCAACTAACCACTCACGTCATACCCTTGCATCCTCGTCACATTACCCCACCATAGTCACATAATACATTAATTTAACTTTCTTCACACTAACACAATCTTCTTTCCCCCAGGGTGAAATCCACCTAAACACATTCCATTGCATTTACTATCTCTACTCTCGCCATTACATCCGACGAGCAACCAACTATAAATCATCATAACACGTGTCCACTAAGTACAACCTATACAACCAATACAACACTATACTCACAAGTGCATACAAAGCATATACCATGTTTTCAACAATCACATGAACACCGAACAACTCACAGTTAATAGCACATCATTAGTCCTCTCATGGACAGTTAGCATGCGATCCCATGTTTATGCCGGAACGTCGCAATCCAATCCAAGTTAATTATGTCGGAACATGGCAACCGATCCCATTCACACACCACAATCACAATCACAAGTACATCTTCAAGATCATACAATTAAGTCATGATTTCATGGCAATGATAATTCATCTATCTCATTTACAACAAGCGTGATCAACATTATAATATTTATACATATACAAGTATCATAATAAAGCAAGTACAAGCATATATCACACAATCATGATATCATAATGATCACCTACGGATTTCTCCTCAATCCCTACCATATATGTATATATATCGACCAAGCTCAGCCTTAGTTCATCATTAGGATTTCTTATTAGGGTTTAATCACAATTCATCATAATTCCCAAATTTCATCACTTCATTTTATCGGATGTAGCATACATTCATGAATCTAGTTCCACTTATGATTTCATGTCCTTGTTTCTTGACCCAATGCTATCCATAATAGAAAATCTAGTTTCCAACAACACATTAATCCCCTCCCCCCCAACAAGACATAAACCCACATACTATGAATTCTAGGAATTATTCATGGAAACTACTCGGTGCACGAAGGTAAACACACAACCCTACCATTGATTTACATATATTATGTAGGAAGCACAGATTTATAACTACTCAATTGTAAAAACTTAGCCTACATGGGCGCCAAGAGGTTACACAGAGTTTTTGACTTCGATTCGAGTTTCTTCGGGTTCGTGACGGTGAATTTAGCCCAGAATTCGTAAGATTTCACCATCCCCATGCTAGAAAGATCCTTCTCCTTCATTCCCAAGCTTAGAGCTGCTTTTCTGAGGTTTCTAGGGTATTTTACGACTTATTTAGGTATTTTAGGAAGATGGAGAAAATAGGATTTCTCGTAATTTACTATCTATCTCACCTATTCGGCTATGGCGCTCATTTATCCCGCCCTGGCGCCGCTGCCGTAGCGGCAACAAGCCCGCTGTGGCAGGACAGTGACCCATAATTTTCGCAGATTTTTGTTTCTCCTAAATAACGACGGTTCGGGTCGTTACACTAGACTTTCGTTCCAATCATAAGGTGGAAACTGGTAACAATTTTCCTTCACTACCAGCATAAACTTTTCTTCTCTGCTCTTCTCCAAGCAAAAGTGAAGCACTACATCATGGATGTGGCAGTATTTGACTTTATTGTTATATCCTCTCCTTGAAACCATTACCACATTACTGTGGATGAGATCCATCAAGTAACCTTCAACTGCCTCTTCCATTAATATCCCAGATTCACTGTTTTGCACAAATCCTTCTGCGATCCATAAACTTATCAATTTAGACACTCGAAAGCTTGCATCCTCTGGAAACATTCCCATGTAGAAAAGGCAAGGCTTTAAATAATAGGGTAAGTTATCATAACCTAAAGGCATACTTTCCGTACTATAGTCTTCAGTCTCACAATCAAGATAGGAAAATAGAGCTTTTTTAACTTCACGCCACCAAGATTCATTCATTTTATTCCTTTTAATTATTCCAGCAGCTAAGATAACCACAAGAGGCAATCCTTTGCAACTTTTTGTAAGATTAAATACTTTAATACAAAATATCAGGATTTTGAATACGATAATCTTACATAGAGATCGTTAGGGGCACATACCTGATGTGGAAGACATCATCACAGAGAGAAGCGGAAGCGTTAGTCGTAAATTAGTTTCTACCTCCTTACCATAACTTTATGTTACCACAACCGTCAGCGATGGAATTATTGTACAGAATATGTGATAACCCTAATGGGTGGAGGGAGGACCAATTTATAGAGGTTATGACTTAATCTGGTACGTCCATCAAGTAACCAAGTTTCGGACGAGGTCTATTCCTTATTAAATATTATTTATGGTATTACTTGGGTTACAAGTAAACTTCGGTCATAAGTAAGAAATAATTAATAATAATTAATAGTAATTCTTACATTCTCCCACTTGGCCCAATGACCATATAAAATTAATATTTCATAAACATTAGTTGCGCGTGTAATAAATCTCTTCTATAATGTCCATCATACATACCACAATATAAAAACTACTAATGCGAGTTATGGCGGTTGTACATAAATTTTAAGCTACATACTTCCTTCCATATACTACTACATTAGCAACTTACCATACTAGGTTCATAAGCTATAAAAACATATAATATTATGGTCCACAATAATGTCTCATAGAGACTTATCTTGTAATATCTCAAAACAATAATGTATACACGATTATGAGAAATAAAAACCTCATTAATGTATATCAGAAACACATAATTTGAGCTCAGACTATAAATACATCATAAATATATCAATTATAAGTACAACCAAGACCCATTCTTTGAACATGTTCTTTAAATTTCTTTGGTTGTAAGCCTTTTGTTAACGAATCTGCAATCATGAGATCAGTTCTAATATTCTCAAGTAACACTGTTTGTTTATGAACTTCTTCCTTGACAGTTAAGTACTTTAATTCCATATGTTTGGCACATTTGGAGTACTTATCGTTCTTGGAGAAGAATATTGTTGCATCATTATCACAATAAATTTTCAGCGGCTTGGTAATGGTGTCGACAACCCCAAGTCCTGAAATGAAGTTCTGCAGCCATAATGCATGAATTGTGGCTTCATAACATGCCACAAACTTTCCTTGCAGTTTATTTCATTAATCAATTCCAGGATTACTTTGATATCTTCCTAGCATTCCGACCACAAAACTAATATACGGTCTTGTGCAAGTTTGAACATACATCAAACTTTCAACAATAGAAGATAAGGAATTGTTTCCATTTCTTTTCGTTCTACATCATTCTTTGGGCATTGCATGAGATTAAATTTGTCCCTTTTTTTTTAAATAGGAACTATTCTTGTTGAACAATTGTTCATGTTAAATCTCTTTATAACTCTTTCTATATAGCCCTTTTGAGACAGTCCCAATAATCCTTGTGATCTATCACAAAATGTTTCTATCCCTATCACATAGGATGCCTCACCCATATGTTTCATTTCAAAGTTCATAGAGAGAAATTCTTTTGTCTCACACAATATGCCTAAATCATTAGCAGCAAGTAAAATGTTATCAATATACATCACTAAAAATATAAACTTACTCCCACTAATCTTTTGGTATATGCACCGATCAACGGTAATTTCCTTAAATCCAAAAGATGTTATGGTATCATTAAACTTTATATTCCATTGTCGTGAGGCTTGTTTGAATCCATATATTGACTTCTTTAGCTTACACACCATTGGATCTTTTCCTTTAATTTTGAAACCCTTTGGTTGGTCCATATAAGCATCCTCCTCGAGGTCTCCATTAAGAAAGGAAGTTTTCACATCCATTTGATGTAACTCTAAATCATAATGAGATACCAAAGCCAAAACAATTCTTAATGAGTCTTTGTTTGAGACCGGTGAAAAGGTCTCTTTATAATCAATGCCTCCTTTTTTGAGTGTATCTCTTAGCAATAAGTCTGGCTTTATATCGTTCAGTATTACCATTAGAATCGCGTTTGGTCTTGAAGACCCATCTACACCCGATTCTTTTAGAACTTTTGGGTAATTGAACGAGATCCCTGACTTTGTTGTATTTCATGGATTTTAACTCTTCATTCATGGCATCAATCCATTTATCAGACTCAGTGCATTTTATGGCCTGTGAAAATGAAACCAGATCTTTATTAATTCCAATGTCAAAATCTGACTCTTGCAAATAAATCACATAATCATCTAAAATGGCCGATTTTCTTAATGGCACTATTTGTGGTTCATTTGCGTCAGATACTTGTGAGTTAGTTCCTTCTTGAAGTGTTTCACCCAAATGTTGTTCAACATTGTTAAAGTGTTCTTGAATAAGAGGAACAACATTTGTGATTGGTGTGGAAGTAGGTACATTCATGGGCAATGAAATATTTACCCTTACCTCATTAATTTTTATACTTTGTCGTTCAACACTCCCACTAACTTCACCATTCTCAAGAAATTTTGCAAATGGACCTAGACATTGTTCTGATTCGTTATACTTTCTATAATATTCACCACCTCTATCTAACATAATGATTTTCACTTTCCTATCTAATTGTCTTCCAACCTCATTAATGTACACTTTGATAATGTCTGCGGCTTGAGATTTTTCTTTCAACAAATAGATAAATCCATAACGTGAAAAGTCACCGATAAAGGTGATAAAATATTTTTATCCACCTAAAGATGGAGCATCAAAGGGTCCGCAAATATCAGTGTGTATAATTTCAAGAAGCTGAGTTCGCCTTATGATACCTTTCTTGGTATGCTTGATTTGCTTTCCTTTAATGCAATCCAAACATATATCAAGATCAATAAAATTCAAGTGTGGAAGAATCTCATTCTTTACTAACCTTTTTAATCCTTCTTTGGATACATGACCCCGAACGTTTATGCCACAAATAAGCAGAACTTTCATCTAGTGAACTACGTTTAATTCCAACATTTTGATGAATAGTAAGAAGGAATTCAGAAAAATTATTATCGAGTTTCAATCTATATAAACAATCAATAAGAACACCAGAACCATAAAAATAGTATTCTTTTATAAATTGAAACAACCATGTCCAAACTTAAAATCAAATCCAAAAACATCGATTCTTGAAAGAGAAACCAAATTCTTAGAAACTGAAGGAACATAAAGAGTCTGTAATAGATCAAGGTGATGTCCAGTCTCCAAGATCAAGCGATAAGTCCATATGCCTTCAATTTTAGCCTTCATGTGATTTCCCATGAACAAGAAATCCTTATTTGGATTTGTAGTTTGGATCATAGTGAATCCCTGCAACATAGTGGATACATGATTAGTTGCACCAGAATCAAGCCACCAAGTATTATTAGGAACTTCTACTAAATTTGATTCGAAACATACAAAGGCACTAAATGTACTTTCTTTTCAAACCAAGCTTTACGTTTCATGCAATCTTTCGATAGTCTCCTTCCTTTTTACAGAAACGACACACATCTGCCTTGAGTTCCTTATGAGCATCTTGTGGAACATTAGCATGTGCTTTCTTTTTCTTAAACTTGTTGGCTTTCACTTTAAGTCTTTTACCAGCTCCTTGACCCATGAGGTTAATGGAATGACCTCCTTGTTTCTTAACTCTTGACTCCTCTGAGTAGGCATACTGGACAACTCACTAACATCCCACTATCCTTAAAAGTGTTATAGTTAATTTGGAATGGTCCATACTCAAGAGGCAATAAGTTCAAAATAAACTGAACCAAGAAGGTGTCATCCACTTTCATCCCTAAGGTCGAAAGTCTTGCTGCAATGTTAGTCATCTCGATGATATGATTTTGCATACTGCAAGACCCATCAAACTTCATGGTCGTGAGTTCAACCATTAGTGTACCAGCGAGAGACTTATTAGCAGAACGAAAATGTTCTCCCACAAACTTCAGGTATTCCCTGGCACTTTTTTGTTTGTGGAATAGGACGCTTAATGTCGTTACCAATAGTCATTCGCATATACATAAGGCTTAATCTGTTAGAGTGCTCTCATGATTTATGAAAAGACTTCTCATCCTCACTGCTCTTATCAGTAATGGCAGTAGGTTTGTCATTCAACAGAGCCAAGTCAAGATCCATCACACCTAAGTGGAACTGGACTTGTTCATGTCATTCAGAGAAGTTCATTCCATTGAACACAGTAATAGATGAAGCATGCAAATGAAGAGGAATAACTGCAAATAGATATACATGCTCACAAAATTTAAAAATAATGTGAATTTAGTAAAGTGATAAAAATATATCGCAATTCTTCTTTGGGTAGATACTACGACACATTATCATAATTCAAATGTCATTTTTATCTTTAATAGGTGATTGAATATTTTTAATCAAATATATACGACATCTTTGGATTTACAATATATGTTTGACTAAAAAATATTAATTTATCTCATAATTTTCACTATTCGTAGAATGATAGATTCACCTTTGAGTAAATTCTTAAGTTCTAGAAATAGTGAAAGTCAATTTATCTATTTATTTTTCAATATAGGCATTTAATTAACCTTCATAGATAAATGACAATTTTATGAATGCATATTTTTCTTAACCATACTAGTTTGGCCACTGTGGTGACTAACAAACTATATGAATACAAATGCACACATAATCTCATAAAAAATTGTGCATGTGAATAATTTTAAACATTTTAGTTTGGCCACTTTGGTGACTAACAAACTATAGAATCATAATACATGCATCAAGTGATCATAAATATTATATGTGTAGACGCTAATTTCTCTAGTTTGGCCACTTTGGTGACTAACAAACTATATAAATACAAATGCATACATAATATCATAAATTTTTGTGCATGTGAATAATTTTATACATTTTAGTTTGGCCACTTTGGTGACTAACAAACTATAGAAACATAATACATGCATCAGGTTGAAAAAACAGACCCAGTCTCTCTTGGAATACTGAATATGCTAATAAATAATGAATTGTATGCCAAGTGATCATAAATATTATATGTGTAGATGTTAATTTCTAATTTGGCCACTTTGGTGACTAATAAACTATTTTGCTCAAAGTACACACATATTATTTACTAAATAGTATAACAACCACTTTAATTTATTGCACAATTTAAAAGCAAAACATAATTATTACATTATGGGAACCTAAACCATAAGAAACTAGGAAGAAGGCTCGACCACAAAGTTAGTGCCCACCAATACAAAACAATATTGAAGAGGATCTTAAAAAGATTTTTTTTAAATAACCTCAATGTACACGTTCTTTCAAAGAAACTTACTGTTTTTACTTTGTTCTCATTAATGTAACAATAAAATTCGTGCAAGTTTGCAGGTTATATTGTGTTACGCTCTTACATCATCTTAGATAGATATTATTGGAACATTGATAGTAAGTATTGATGTGGAGCATCTGATAAACAATACATCATAAATAATGAATGTTTTATATACGAAGATTATCGATTCAAAATTCCAGGCTCTGATGCGACATGTAAGATTAAATACTTTAATACATAATATCAGGATCTTGAACACGATAATCTTACATAGAGATCGTTAGGGGCACTGTCACGACCCAGACCATCGTAATTGGCACCCACACTAACCCTCCGGTGGGAGAACCATTACTACAACTCAAACAAGACACTAAACCAATAACTAAGGCATTTAAACTACGAAAACAAATTAAATAACTAATTAATGAAGTTCTCATAAACTTCAACAAGAAATATGAAGAACTATACTAAACAAATGTAGAAGAACCAACCAATTATTTCTATGGAACCCAACAATAAGAAAGCATAAGAATTACCTAGTTTTAAACCTAAAGTTAGCAATGTTTTCTTTTTCTTATATGGTTTTGGTTATGATGAGATTCAAGATGATTATAAAGTAGTGTGTATTTTTATTAATATTGGCCATCAACGTGATTTTCAAGAGGTCAATATATATAGTCTAAGAAATGATTCTTGGAGAAGAATTGGTTAACCTCAGAATGGGACACGATTAATTAGTTCAGGTAAGTTTGTGAATGGAAACTTCGATGGGCTACTACTTCTGGTCTTGGTTACTAAATGGGATGGAGCATAACCTATTTTGATTTGGGTGATGAGAAATGGATAAAGGTGGAACGACCTTGTTATTGAGAGAGCGATGGTATTTTTATGTTGGGAGCATTATGATGTAATCTTCCTATGCTTTGTCATAATTTGATTGCTCAAGTAGTTGTGTGGTCTATGAAAGATATGGGAATAATGAATCTTGGACAAAAATGTTTAGCATCAATCATACTCCAGAACCAATGGATTATTTTCTTTCTCAATCTTTTTGTTTGAAAAAGGGTGGTTAATTTTTTGTTATGTTTGAATCAACTTTCATGATATACATTCCAGAGGATAATTAGATTAGAATTCTCAAGTCTCCTAAATTTGGTAATTTTCCAACGGTGGAAATCTATATTGAAAGTCTAGTTTATCCCCTTTCACAAAATGAACCAAGAAATCAACAAGAATGAAGGCGGTAGAAGCTCTGATGATTTTAACGTGCTTAACTAATGTTGAAAGAGTTCCACCTTTCCTGTTTTTGTGCATATTTTCATGAAAAAATGTACTTTTTTTTTAATCATTGTTTCTTATAGCTTATGAGATTTTTTGGTGTTGTCTTTTCATTAATTTATTTACTTGGAAAATCAACCATTGAATTATTAGTTTTTCACTTTAGTAGTAACATTGATATTAGAAAGCTACTAATGTAAGTAGATTTCTTTTTTTCATGGAGCTGACAACACAGTTTCATATCTTTCTCAACTGAAAAAGGCTTATATTACTTAGTGGACTAAAATCATTAGTCAGAACTTGATGTGACATGAATCTAATGCAAAGGATATTGCAGGGGATGACAACAAGGATTTGTAAATCAAATTACAACAAATTTTTTATTGTAGTGTCACATGCTTTTATAGTCCACTATATACAACAATTTTGTGATGAGTGTACAAAATTCGACACCAGGGTTTGGCCACAATACGTTAAATCTATACTGAGCCTTTCTTTCAAAGAGATGAAAATGAGTTTGGTGAAACTTGGATTCATCAATTTTCTTTGCCTAGGTTCTCACTCAACGACACTATAAAAAACCGATTTGTTGTTACTAAAGGGCACCTCATAATGAGTCCCAAATGTTTGGAAGTGCGGTGTGGGAATTTTTAAAATTTGAGCACATGATAATTATGGCCCGAATTGAATTTTAGGTCAGGCTGACGTCAGCCCGCCATGGCTAGACACTTCCCTCTGTGGAGGCATAGCAGGCTAACGATAATTCTCCAACCTAACTAATGCGTTTTCTTTTACTTTCCTCCAACTTTTGAAAGGAGAAAATAGACTAAGGATGCTCCATAAACCTTCTAAAGGAATTCGGCCCAAGGGAGCAATGATGGAAAAGAATTACGGCGCAAATAAGCTGAAAGCCTACGGTATTCAAGTGCTCGTTCATTATATGTTGTTTCTGCGTAGTCAAAATTTCTTGGGCAAGGTCATCAGCTAATGCTTTGCGCTTAGGTATGCTAGGTTTTCTTTAATTGAGTGGTAATAACCGTTTATAACATTATATTTTGCATATGTATATTTGGCAAACCATAGGAAAGCATATGTAATGACAACATATTGATAATCTCATGCAATGAACCGGTTATGTGACTTGTGATTTCAATTGTTATTCTTCATTTTGTTTGTGATTATGCATGACTGAGAATTTTTTATGGTTGGCTCGGGTACACACCTGGTATAGGATATCCCTAGGGTTGGCTCAGATACCACGTCTGGTATATACTAATGGTTGGCTCGGGTGCGTTGCCAAGTAAGGGGATACCCATATATGGTTTGTTCGGGTACCTCACCGATACTGTAAGTATGGACTGATTGGGTATCAACTCGGTCGTGAGCTATTTAATCTCATAGTAGCATGGTGATTAGGCTGAGACTTATTATCCCATACAAGAAACATTAGGATTGTCAATGTGTGGGACCAATATTTTGCAATCCTGAGACAGTTTCCTATTTTGATTCACCTCACCAAGATGGCTAATAGTTTAAGTTCTTTACAAAAGCCAAACGTGCTTCTTCATTGAACTAAGATATGTGTTGTGTCGCTGCAACCCTAGGTTATACAACTTCACAGTTAGCTACTACTAGAGTAGTTGGATAGCTACCATCACTTTGCTTAGAATGGTAGAGGCCCTGGTGATTTTTGTAAGTTGCTTGATCAAACTGTGGGGCCCATCGACAAGAGAGGGAAGGCCAATGGAGTTCGTTGTTAGCCTCTTGCAAGACCTTATTCTCTCATTTTGATAATACCAGTGAATGACCTTCTCCAGTACGGGCATGCAGCTTCACCCTTTCCCCATGCTTTGTAATCTACATATATTAAAGCAATGTCCTATTGGACATTGTTTTTTGTATGTGGAATTACTCTCCATAGATAAGGAAGAACGTAACTATTGCACCTAGTTCTTCTACAACTATTAATATCTTGAGAGATCAAGGTAAATCTTTCACAATTATGTGGAAATTAAAGTTAACTATGATATATCTATGAAACAAATTTGACATATCTATGACAAAATATTGCACTTTAATGGGTGACTTCATATAATAAAGACTTGGGACGCTTTCCTTTTTCTTCAACTTTTGGATACACAAGCTTCAATTCAAATGCTTGGAGTTTTCTTTTCCCCGTTGCTTTTGGAAACACACACTTCAACTTTTATATGTACCTTTTTAGGTTTAAATGGTACATTTTCAATAAGTTTCCATCAGATTTAATAAAAGGTCTATGGGTTTCAAGTTATCTTAATTAAACTCATATAATAGATATTTACTTTTAAGTCCCAAAATATTAATACTTTATTACATCATATAATGGGTTACTTTAATGATAACATATCTAAGTATAATATATTAATATATGAGTCCACGAAATAGAAATTACTAATGATCTCCCACTTTGTGTGAAAAGAATCTAATACAAAGGATATTGCAGGGGATGACAACACGGATTTGTAAATCAGATACAAACCATTATTAAGGATTAACACCTTCATCACACTATAACAAAAGAGACATTTGATGGCAATAGGATTTTTTTACAAAAAGAATATTTAGCGACAATTGAGTTAATGTCATTAGATTCAGCGTCGCTAAAGTAGTTAGCAGTATTTCTATATAGTTTTTTTGATAAATACTCATATTTCTTATTGACACTATATATTTAATACAAAGACAATTATATTATTGCTGCTAAACAACTACAACAATTTTTTTATTGTAGTGTCACATGCTTTTATAGTCCACTATATACAATAATTTTGTGATGAGTGTACAAAATTCGACACAAGGGTTTGGCCACTGTACTTTAAATCTATACCGAGCCTTTCTTTCAAAGAGATAAAAATGAGTTTGGTCAAAATTAGATTCATCAATTTTCTTTGCCTAGGTTCTCTCTCATCGACATTGTAAAAACTGATTTTTTGTTACTAAAGGGTACATCGTAAGGAGTCCCAAAGGCTTGGAAGTGCGGTGTGGGAATTTTTTAAATTTGAGCACGAATATTGTGGCCCAAATTGAATTTTGGTCAGGCTGACGTCAGCCCGCCATGGCAAGAGACTTCCCTTTGTGGAGGCATAGATGACTGACGATAATTCTCCAACCTAACTAATGTGTTTTCTTTTACTTTCCTCCAACTTTTGAAAGGAGAATTAGGGATGCTCCATAAACCCTCTAAAGGCATTCGGCCTAATGGAGCAATGATGGAAAAAATATTACAGCACAAGTAAGCTGAAAGCCTACGATATTTAAGTGCTCGTTCATCATAGGTTGTTTTTCCAGAGTCAAATTTCATGGGAAATATCACACCCTGAGGCTACCCCCTGGACGTGGGGACGGGACCTAGGATCACGAGTGACCCCATGCTAATCCTGCTGGCATAATCATAAGCGTACTAAATATAGACTAAAGCAATAAATACTGTGTGGAAGCTAAATCATGTGGAAATCTGAAATGATGGGGAATACCCATATACTAAATTTGAATATAAGAAACTGAGAGTTTTAATACAAATGAGAAGTCAAACTTTAACACTAAAGCTGAAACTAACTATGTCTGAAATAAGACTCTAAACTGACTAGAATTGTTGGGACATGCCCCAGCTAGATCTAGCAAAACTGAAACTAAAATTAAAAGCAAGAACATAATCATGTCACTAGTCCTCGAAGAATGAGGACTCACCACTGATGCTGCTGAACTGAAGATCGGGAACCGATCTATGCGTGATCCGATTGCTGAGGACCTGAACCTACAACACGAGAAGATGTAGCGCAGTGTATGCGTCAATACTTGAAAGGTACTGAGCATGTAGGATATATTAAAGCTACATAATAACATTACTGAACAAGCAATAAAGAAATGATATAATCTTAATATGATAAGGATACTGGAAATACTAAACATGTCTAAATTGAATGCAATGACCAAGTTTATAACATGCTGAGACTGAAGACTGAACTATACAGATAACATGGTCAATGTAATAAAATCTAGCTAAACTGTAAGGGAGCTACTAATAACTCACATAAAACTACATGAGCTAAATGTGGAGTCCGATTTATACGCTCCATCGAGAGGACCTAATATACCCTGCCAGAGGTATAGAGGTATGATTGCGTGATCAATAAAATGATGCCCACAGAGAGGACTTACAACCTGCGGGGCATGTAGTTTTGGGACTTGAGGGTAACTGACCCTAGTCCACTCGGTATTAAGTTTCCAATATGATTAAGTAATTAACACTTTATGACTGAAATTTTGTAATACTAGATAGCTCAAAATACTAACATGCAAATTGAGAATGTAACATTAATGTACTGATAATAATGCATTCTAAAACTGAGTCATGTTTATATCTATAACTGAATTAACTAACCTAGCATGTTTAATTCATGAACTAAAAGAACTACATAGCTAGGGTTCTGAGTTTATGCATAAATTTGGGCAAAACGATACAGAATTCATGATAATACGATTTGGATAATTCTAACAGCTAAAACCCAACAATTCTACCATTCAAGAAACCCTAAGTCTAGATATTATTAAGGGAATCAAGATTCTAATTGAAATCTAGGGACCTAATGGGTGAAAGGAACCCACTAGTGAAATCCCACTTACCTGGTGACGAATTCCACGGATAAATCTTTCAATTTTATGGCTGGAACTGATGGAACCTTGATGCGTTCTTGACCTCTTTCTCCTCTAATGCTCTAATTTTTCTAAGTTTTGATGGATTATCAGACTTAGATAAGTGCTAGTTATGTTTCTAGGCTAAAACTAACCAAAACTACGTAGTTTAGGCATTACACGATGTAGTTTAGGGGTCTAACGCATAAGGAAATTACCAAAAGGCCCCTGACTTAAAAGTTGTTGGGGTGATCGACGTTCGGGACCGACGGACCGTCGATCGACTGACGGTCCGTACTTAATCGTCAATCGTGATTGGGAATTGGAAGCTGAGAGTCTGACCTACGGTCCTTAGGTCCTGGCGTAGGCTGACCCTTAGACAAATTTTCTGGGGGTTTCTGGGGAAGGTTGCATATGCGAACCATGGACCACCAGCACAGGCCGTGGGTAACCCTACGGTCAGTGGGTGGCAACTGTGGGTTGCACCTGCAACTTCTGGTAATCTGCATTGAGGTCTATTTTTGGGTATGAGGTGTTACATTATCTCCTCCTTGGGAACATTCGTCCTTGAATGAAGACTAAGCTAGCTGAAATGGAGGGAAAGATCTGCAACCCCCACTACTAAACACTGGTAACTAATTTTTTGATTGAACTAAGTTCCAAGAACATGCAAATACGCTGAAAATGCAAGTGCAACCTGAAGGAACATGATGCTAAGACTAAAATTACACATGAATGACTGAAAAACTGAAGAGGAACTATTACCTCAAGCTGGAATGGATTCAGAAGGAAAGAGGTGAGGATACTTTGCCTTCATGGCTACTTCTGCCCCCCATGTAGATCCCTCTACGGATTGACTCCTCCAAAAAACCTTGACTGAAGCAACTTCTTTGTTCCTCAACCTTCGAACCTGACGATCAAGGATTTCAACTGGTACCTCTTTATAAGTGAGACTATCCTTTATAGCTACACTTTCTAAAGGTACAACGGATGCTGGATCACTTACACACTTCTTTAATAATGAAATTTGAAAAACCGGATGCACTGCCGATAGTTCTGTTGGCAACTCTAACTCATATGCCACTTTACCAACCCTCTTCAAGTTCTTGTAAGGGCCTACATATCTAGGGTTGGGCTTCCCTTTCTTGCCAAATCTCATCACCCCCTTCATAGGTGACACTTTCAAGAAGACCCAATCATCATCTTGGAACTGTAATTCCCTTCTCCTTACATCTGTATAAGACTTATGGCGACTCTGGGCTGTCTTAAGTTTAACTTTGATGAGTTGCACTTTCTCCATAGTATCATGAACTAAATCTGGCCCTATCAAGGCTGCTTCACCTACTTCAAACCAACCAACTGGAGATCTACATCTACTCCCACACAATGCCTCATAAGGGGCCATCTGGATGCTGGAATGATAACTATTATTGTAGGTGAACTCTATAAGAGGAAGGTGATCTTCCTAACTACCCCTGAAATCAATCTCTCAACATGTCCTCTAAGGTATGAATGGTACGCTCTGCCTGATCATCCGTATGCGGATGAAATGCTGTGCTAAGATTAACCTGAGTATCAAGACCTTTCTAAAATGACTTCCAAAAATGAAAGGTAAACTGAGGACCACTATCTGTGATGATAGATAAAGGAACCCCATGCAACCTGACTATCTCATTAATGTAAAGCTTGGCGTAGTCCTCCACTGAATTTGTAGTCTTGACTGCAAAAAGCGCATGGACTTAGTAACTCTATCAAGTATCACCCAAATGGAGTCGTGTTGTCTGCGAGTGCGAGGTAAACCTGATGTTGATCACTTCCCACTTCCAAATAGGAATGTAGATCTCTTGAGTAATACCTCCTGGTTTCTGATGTTCTACCTTGACTTCCTGACAATTGGGTCACTTAGCCACAAAATCTGCTATGCCACAAAATCGGCTATATCCTTTTTTCATACCATTCAACCTAAAGACCTCATGTAGATCATGTTACATCTTAGTAGTGCCTGGATGAATAGAATATCTGGAGTTATGGGCTTCTGCAAGAATCTGTTGTCTCAACTCACCCACCTTAGGCACACATAATCGACCCTGATAGCGAAGCACACCATCTCCCCCTTGGGAGAAAACCTCAAGGAACCAAAGCACACCATCTCAACTGAAACTAAAATTAAAAGCAAGAACATAATCATGTCACTAGTCCTCGAAGAATGAGGACTCACCACTGATGCTGCTGAACTGAAGATCAGGAACCGATCTATGCGTGATCCAATTGCTAAGGACCTAAACCTACATCACGAGAAGATGTAGCGTAGTGTATATGTCAATACTTGAAAGGTACTGAGCATGCATGATAGATTAAAGCTACATAATAACATAATTGAATAAGCAATAAAGAAACAATATAATCTGAATATGATAAGGATACTGGAAATACTGAACATGTCTAAATTGAATGCAATGACCAAGTTTATAACATGATGAGACTGAAGACGAAACTATACGGATAACATGGTCAATACAATAGAATCTCACTAAACTATAAGGGAGCTACTAATAACCTACATAAGACCACATGAGCTAAATGTGAAGTCCAATGTATACGCCCCATCGAGAGGACCCAATATACCCTGCCAGAGGTATAGAGGCATGCTGGCGTTAAAAGAAAAATGATGCCCACAGAGGGGACTTACAACCTACGAGGCACGTAGTTCTGGGACTTGAGGGTGACTGACCCTAGTCCACTCGGTATTAAGCTTCCCATATGATTAAGTATTAACACTTAATGAATGAAATGTTGTAATACTGGATAGGTCAAAATACTGACATGCAAACTGAGAATACAACATTAATATACTGATAATAATACATTTGAAAACTGAGGCATGTTATAGCTTTAACTGAATTAACTTACCTAGCATGTGTAATTCATGAACTAAAATAACTACTGTAACACCCTAGAAAATTTTTGAGCTAAGACTTGAACCATCCTTCATTGTGAGTAGGATTTTACCGAGAAATTAAAATTTCTTAAGTGTTAAGTTCACTAGATGTAGCACCTTGAGTTTAAAAAAGAACTAAATTGAAAATAGCAAAATCTGAAATTTTGCAAGTTATTCTTAAGTTATGAGTTTTGGGTCAACTTGAAATGATCGTAACTCCTATCACAGGATGAGTTAAATGTGGTACAAGATAACGTAGGAAATACCTTTGAATTATCTTTCCAACGCCGCTGAATTTGCTACGTTTTGAGGTCGGATGAATGAGATATGACTTTTTGAAGTTAGGTTGTCCAATTAAGGAAAGTTAGCCGAAAATAGTAAGGGGTATTTTGGTCTTTTCCTTACCAAATCAGATTTAATTCATTTTTAGTAAGGTTTTAAGGCTATAATCCTACTGGGTTCAGTTTTATAATCCTAAACTATACGCCTAGGGTTTTAGTTGAGAGTTCAAGAAGAGAAGAGAAGAGAAAAGAGGAGAAAAGAGGAGAGGATCAAGCGTTCGTTGAGATTCTTGCATGTTGTTGCGGATTTTCGCCATGGTTTTGATCCGTAAGAGATATGTAAGCTTCCATAGTGTTGGGTTTGGTCACCCACATGCCAAACATGTTATTTTCAGCGCATATTTCATTCTTCAAGTTGAAAGATTTGGGTTCTTAATAGGTGTTCTTGAAGTTCATTCTAAATCTTGTGGTGTTGGGTTTTGGATGATTTCTTGAGATCAAATTGAGTGTTTTAAGTGATCTATTGAGTAGATTAGAGTGTACTTATGTTAAGTAATCAATTCTAAGTGATTGGGGAAGAAACCGTTCGATTCTAGGCGAGTTAGGGTGAGAAAACGAGCAAAGAAATTCGTTGGGTTTTCTGGGTTGGGGCCAGGCGTATCGCGCCAGACAGAGCACCCCAAAGTAGGCTTTGAATATTAGGGGCTGGCGCTCCGCACCACCCATAGCCCCAGGGTTGCTTGTCCCGTCCAGTTTGAAATTGGTTTCTCCATTTGAGTTCTTTCGAAATGTACCTTCACTCTTTTTCGATTCTAACTACTCTAAGCTACTTCTAAACACCTAAAATCATTCCTAAAATGATCATAACCTTGAATGCATAATTCAAATTTGAGGTAGAGTTAAGAGTTAAGTTTGGAGAATTCTTTCGAACATTCTAAGAAAGTCCCTTTGAGTCATTTTGTGGAGTTTTCTACAACTTCTAGTAACTTGTTTCAAGACTCGAGTAAGTGAGCATGAGAATGAGGAGAATGTATTCTTGAGTCTATTTTGTCATCATGAGATCTTTCATAGTATGAACCATAACTCTTGAATTCATAATTCACATTCAAGAGAGAGTTAAGAGTAGAGTTCAAGAAAGTCTTTGAGTTCAATTGTGAATCCTTTGAGATCAACTATTGATTTTAACTAAATTTTGAGGAAGTAAGTAAGAGAATGAGAAGAGTTGTATCATGAGTTCCATAATGTTATGTAGACCTACGAGTCAAGTCGTTCATGCCATTAAATTTCGCATGAACTCTAGAAGTTGAGTATCTATGAGAGGAGCAATATCTCCAAGTTATATGCCTTTAAGTGTTGAGTTCCTAATCCCTTTTGAGAAATATCTTTGAGTCCTTGAGTTGAATATTTCATGCTCATAATTTCGCATGAACATTATAAGTCGAGCAGTCTTGAGATGAGAAGTATTTTTGAGTCCTTGAGTTGAGTAGTTCATGCTCATAATTCCACAAGAACTCTTAGTTGAGCATTATTGAAATGAGTAGTATCATTGAAGTTCTTGAGTTCTAAGTATTTGAGGTCTATCCTAGTTTTTACAAAAGAGTAATCTCTTTCTAAATGAAACAAAAGGGGAAACTTTGGTTTCCAAGATAGCCTTTGAACTAAGTTTCTGAGCACTAATCTCAAATCACAGTAAGAAGTATGTTTTTGAAACATAAAGAACTAGTATATTTTGGGAGTAGTATTGAGCACTGATATGGGGAGGGTTCAGAAAACCCCAGGCCGCCATAAACCATGTAGCCATCATCGGTAGAAAAGGGTCATACTTTTTAGATGAATCCTTTCCGCATAGACTAGTGGATCCACTTAGTAGTTCAGGTCCTATACCCTTGGCAAAGGAAAGGATACTTTGGTAGCGTGCGGAAAATTGTTGTATCATCACAATAACTCTTACGTGATAGTTGTCGGTTAGAGAAACACCCACAGAAGTTATTGTATTCTTATATACACAGTTATTTGTATTTTTACATATATTTTGGAGTTATGTTGTATCCTTGCATACACACAGAGTTGATAACATATTTTTAAACAATTTGTTTCTTTATTGCACTTCTTTTAAGTTACTTTATATTGAAATGAATTCAGTCATATTGAGTTGAGTACCCAGACTCGAATATCATATGTTTGAGTTGAGTATCTTATCTATGAGTTGAGTATCTTATCCTTGAGTACTTATGAGTTGAGTAAGTTTGAGAAGAGGTAAGTATGTTTCCTTTTTATCAATTTTCAAGCTTATGTTTATATTTTAGAATTCCCCTTACATGCTCGTACATTCCACGTACTGAGCCATTTTGCGTGCATTTTCTCATGATGCAGACACATGTATTAAGGATCATCAACAGGAGCTTCGTTGATACGTCTGAGAGTTCGAGTTGGCTATGGTGAGCCTCCTTGCTTCCGGAGGATTTTATTTACCTTTCAATTATATCACTTGTTAGGATGTCGTGGGTCTTGTCCCGACTTCCATCTTTATCAGTTAGAGGCTTCATAGATAGTCAGTATAGTTGAGAAGTCTGTATCATTTATTTTATTAAATGTTTTAAAGACTTAAGTTGCAAATTTTATGGTGAGTTGAATAATTTATTTTATTTTGAGTTTTCTTTTGAGTTAAAGCTTTTATTTAAGTTTCATGAATATTTATTCAGTTTTTTAAGATTTTGCATGCTTAAGTTAGTCTTCCGCTTATAGTCTGCGAGGATGAGGGTTCGCTTGGGGACCAACAATGGTTCTTGAGTGCCGATCACGTCCAGGGTGTAGACTCGGGTCGTGACAACTACATAGCTAGATTTCTGAGTTTATACATAAATCTTGGCAAAACGATACTGAATTCATGATAATACGATTTGGATCATTCAAACAGCTAAAACCCAACAATTCTAACAGTCAAGAAACCCTAAGTCTAGATAATATTAAGGGAAACAAGATTCTAACTGAAATCTAGGGATAATGGGTGAAAGGAACCACTAGTGAAATCCCACATACCTGGTGACGAATTCCATGAAGAAATCTTTCGATTTTAGGGCTGGAAATAATGGAACCTTGCTGCGTTCTTGAACTAGGGTTCTTGACCTCTTTCTTCTCTTATGCTCTAATATTTCTAAGTTTTGGGGGATGATTTGACTTAGCAAAGTTTTAGTTATGTTTCTAGGCTAAAATTTACCAAAACTATGTAGTTTAGGGTTTAAACGACGTAGTTAGGGGTCCAATGCATAATGAAAAGACCAAAAGACCCCTGACTTAAAAGTTGTTGGCGTCACCGATGGACCGTCGACCTACTAATGGTCTGTACTGGTCAATCAAGGATTGTGGCTGGGAGCTGGAAGTTGATGGTCTGACCTACGGTCCTGGGCCACGAACCGTGGTCTGACCTACGGTCCATAGGTCCTGGCGTAGGCTGACCCTTAGACAAATTTTCTGGGGGTTTCTGGGGAAGGTTGCAAATGCGAACCACGAAGCACCATCACGGGCCGTGGGTCACCCTACGGTCTGTGGGTGAAAACCATGGGTTGCAACTACATCTTTTGGTAATCTGCATTGTGGTCTGTTTTCGGGTACGGGGTGCTACATGACAACACAGTGGTCCTCTCATGGAACCCATACCCAAATTGTTAGTGTGCCGGAACGTGACACTCGATCCCAATTTGTTTGTCGGAACGTGACACCCGATCCAATGTATGTCTCGGACCATGACACCCGATCCCAAATAGTGTGTCGGAACATGACCCCCGATCTAATCAACATAACCACAATCACAATAAAACTCATAATGTACATTCTCATAATCATACAATCAAGTGTTTATTCTCGGCATACTATGGTTAATTCATACTCATTTACATATGGTTTGATATAACTTTGTCACGCCTCAAACCGTCGTGAGTTGCACCAACACTAACCCTCCGGTGGGAGAACCATAACTATAACCCAATTGAGAAACTAACATAAACTAAACGTTTAACGCTACGAAAGCAAGTTTAAATAACTAAATAATTAATACAGAGTTACCATAAACTTCGAAACAAACAACTAATGAACTATTGCGGAAAACAACCACTAGAACATGAAAGCCATTGCACCAAAACATTTAAAGTTAAACAAGTCTAAGGAAAAGGGGTACAACCCCAACCAAACATAAGCAAACTACTAAAATATGTCTAAGTCCGAAGAGAATGGACTAAGCAAAATGAAGGACTCCATGGCAGCCTGAAAGATCTAGCTCACACTTGAAATCATGTCTCGATCACTGATCTCCTAGCTGAAGTCTATCAATAGCCGCCTAAAGTTGCCCTGTAGTCAACCAAGAACGAATAAGTGCAGTATCAGTACACAACAACAGTGTACTGGTAGGATCACACGGCTATTCCAGTATGCACAATATATATAAGCAGTCACAACATAGTGAACACGCATATACATAATATATATATATAGTTATCATTTCAGGAGCGATGTACAATTCCACATTCTCAATAATAATTAGATATGACAACATAGTGGTCCTCTCATAGAACCCATACCCAAACTGTTAGGGTATCAGAAGTGATTGAGGCCTACAATCTTGATGAAGTCTGAGTAATCAAGAGGCCTGAGTCGTGCTGCGACGTTAAATCAAGCGCTGCTTGGGAGGCAACCCAAGATGTACAATCTAGCCAACGATAGGATATAATTTTTTTTTCTAGTAGTTTGTGCTGTTCGATTTCTTCCATGTATCAAATTTGATAGTTGTTTTAGTTTTGTATTAGTGTTGGCTAGAATTAGAATAAGGCATGTGTCTAAAATGTGTCAAGAAAATGTAAAAAGAATAGCCTATTGGTTGCTACATGTGCAGGTACACCACGAAAATTCTGCAGAAAATGTTTTGGTGCAGAAGTCTACGGACACAATCGACGGTCCATCGATTCATCAACGGACCGTAAATGGTGCCCGTAGATCCCAGGTAAGTTTCTAAATATTCAAAGTGTATGAGTGATCTACGATCCTGATCTACGGACCGTAGATCGACTCACGGACCGTAGACGGGGTCTCGTGAGTCCATACCCTCAGGCTGTCTGACCCGACCCGGATTTCCCCATTTTAAAAAAACCCCATTTGTTTTAAACCATTCCCCTTCCCTCCATTACTCCCAAAACCGCTTCTCACATTCCCTAACCTCCCTAAATCACTCCATAACTCCTCTATAATATCATCCCTTCCATAATTCCCCAACTTCCCTTCCATTTCAAATACAACCCATCCCATAATCTAACAAAAAAGGGTCCGGTGTTTGGTCAGTAACGAAGAGGTGACTCCTTGGTCTTGCTAAGCCTAGTATCATCACGCAACCACCCCACTCCTTGTTGCTTGTAAGGTAATAGACTTTCCCTTCACTTTGAATTTCGATTCATAGATTGAATATAGAAAGTCGAGAGTTGGGTCTTGACCTTGGGTAATTGTTATATGAAATTGCATGATAAACTTGAAAATTACAATGCCTTTGGAACGATAGATAGTGATTGTGTAGCATTATTGTATGTGATCGTAAAATTATATGCTAGTTTCGACTTAGGGTTCCACAACTAGTCTAAATTGTTTGGTATAATAATCAATCGGAATCCTAAGAATGAAGAACTAACATAATTTAATGTTGTAAATGCATGATGAGATTGTGTTAATGTTGAAAACTAAGGCAAAAAATGTATGATACTTGGCACAGATGGCACCCACGATACCCTGTCTACGGAACGTAGATCCATCTACGGACCATAGATGGGGTTCTTAGATGGATGCACATGAAAAATTTCACCAACTGTGAAACCACGGAGGTGGACTACGGTCCGTAGGTCCATCTACGGACCGTTTTGCACATCCGTGGTTTCCATCTGCGACCTATATGACAGGCCCCCTGATCCACGGAAGAGATCCACGGACCGTAGATCAGTCTACGGACCGTAGGTCTCCTCCGTGGATGACCACTGTAGCATCTGTCTAAATTTTTTCTGTGGACTTAGTTGAGGGTCGTTACCATTTCTAAAAGTTTTTTTTTGCTACGTATGGTTAGTTTTGGCACTAATATCGTTCCAGCAGGTACGATGGCACCCAAGAAGCTGGTCACCTACTCAAAACGGGGCAAGTCCAAATTTATTGCCCCTAGTTTCCGGTTAATTGATGAGGACACAAACGCCGACACTGATCCAACATATGTGCCTCTCAACCCTAGGACTTCTCGCGCTGCACCTCGAGGCACCCCCCGGAAGGTGCTTCCCGACGTAGTCACTGTCTCCCAGTCTGATAAGGAGCACACACTGATCGGGTCACCAACTGGGGCTGCTTCCAGTTTAGATGGGTCTATGTCCGGGTCCGAGTTTGCCCATGCGTCAGGCTTCGTGTTTTCCCACTCTTCCCGATCCGAGTCTGCCCATGCTACAGGGTCCAATGCCAAATCATCCACAGGGTCTGGAGAGAATGACCAAGCAGCCTCATCTGATGAGGCAACTAGCTTAGAGTCCATACCTGCACCACGGAATGATGACCCCACTCATGTAGCCGGTGAGCTAAATAGGTGGTGTGTAGAAGGTCAATGGCAAATCTATCGGGATGCTAAGATGGTCAACGACAAACAAAACATGGCCCGACTAATTATAGATGAGCGCAGAGTCCTCACGGGGAGCCTGCATACTGTTCCAGACATTCACCGGCTGTTCAACCTTCACAAGTGTGACAAGATGGCTCGAGACCCAGGAACGTACAGCGAGGAGATTGTGCGGAAGTTCTATGCTTCATATGCTGCCACTCTCCGTGGTTCCATTTTCAAGAGGTCAAAGCCACTAGCGCAGGATCCGCTCAGTTCCACTTTGGTTCGAGGGTGCCCGGTGGACATATCACCTGCCACGATCAGACGCTTTCTCTATGGTCCTACTACGGGTCACTCTTGGTCTCTCAACATAGCTGAGTTTGACTACAGATATGACATCGTGCGGAGTGGCGCTTTCCAGATGAATGCTAAGCAGCGAGAGGTTGTTCTACTATGGTTGGCCAAGTACATTGCTGCAGATGGCGAGCGTGCAGAATGGGTCGCCGCTCCACGGTTGGGCATTCGGAAGGCCACACTAAATTTTGTGGCCAAGTTTTTCTGGCTGCTGGTGCTTAACAGAGTGTCGCCTACAAAAGCTGATAATCAAGTCACTTGGGACAGAGCGGTCATGGTTGCAGCATTGGTAGCAGGAGTGGAAATTGACTTTGCCCGCATGCTGCTAGCAGAGATTCACGAGAGGGCATTCAGGACCTCCACCACCTACCCTTTCCCGTGTCTAATTTTTCATTTGTGCAGGGACTCTGGAGTGCCGATCTGGGATTGCGACAAGTTAGTCCACCCTACAGGGGCATTGGACATCGGTCTTATTCGAGATGAGGCAAATGTGGCAGCACCTCGCAGAGAGCCTCAGGTTGAGGTACCTCCTTTGGGGGCCGATCTTGCAGACACAGTGGGGCAGGCACAGGGTGATGACCTTAGCATCCCCGATCACACCGACACTGTCCCGAGCTCCTTATCTCAGGCAGCTAGTAAAGCTCCTAGCCCTTCCCGGTCCACACCGCAGTTAGGAGCTACTGTTGTCCCATTAGCCAGAGTACAAAAGTTAAAAGCTCAGTTGGCCACCCTGCTGCATCACATCCAGCCATGGATGCAAAAGTCAATAGACGAGTCTGAGGCCAGAATGGAGCGCAGGATGGAGGGGGTGATGGAATGAAAGGTCCAGGCCGTTAATAAGCGCCTTGATGCCTTTGAACTACGAGTCGAGCGATCATCCCTGGCCATAGATCTCTCTACTTTGCAGGCTGACTTAGCAAGCCTCCGGACTGACGTTGATGCCATCCTTGCCGCACCTTCAATTGAGCCTCAGGTTGCACCTACTGCACTGGCTGATGATACAGTGTTAGACACTCTATTTAGTGGGACCACCGAGGAGGAGCTTGCCCCTACACATGCCACAGGCAAGCGGCACCAGTCTTACCGCACTGAGGAGGAGAAAGCCTCAAGAGGCAGCGTAGGCAGGCGCAGGAGGCAAGGAGGGCTTCGATTGTAGACGAGGAGTTGCGCCAGCAGAGGGTGCGTGAGAGAGTTGCAGGGGCATCGAGATCGGCCCCAGTTGCAGAGGTTCAACCTGTTTTGAGGGACGTTGTGAGCACCACTGAATGTGCGGTGAGATTAATAAAGAGCACTATTGAGAGTGCTATGATTGCAGATGTGGGCACTACTGAGGGTGCCACCACTACTGTTCCAGCGGGCTTCGGGAAACCAGACCCCCCTGTTTGTTGATGATTCGCCGGCGCTTTGCGCCACAGGTTTGCTTCACCCAATCCATTTTCTTTTACTGTTTCTATATGCACTGGGGACAATTGCATCTATTTTTTTTTGGGGTGGGTTAAATGGATTGTGAGTGATAGGGTGAAGTCTGAATAACCCAACTCATGAATCCTATCTTGGGGTTTTCTTGCCGGTGTTCTTTTCCCCCAAGAGACTGTTTAATTTTTGTTGAACTGGCATGTCTTAGGATCGTATGTGTAGAAGCATGATGGCTTATGTTACCCCCCCCCCCATATTTTGGGACGTATGTTAAAATTTGTAGGCTACGATTAGTTGAGTGTGCTGGCTCTAAGTATGACATAATCATGAACCAACTTGATAGCATGACTTACGCTGAAACTTGAATTGGGTAATCTGCTAACCTGATGATGGAACTATGTGCCAAGAGTGTGTGAGAATCATTGAGTGTTGAAACAGTTTATGTTCAAAACTAGAACTTGCCTGGTTAGTCCTGTTAAGACAATTCAATCTAGAGGTTAGGAAGTGATCATAGGCCATTGTTCTGAAAAATCCACAAATCGCCTAAAAGAAGGATCCAACCAAATGAAATAAATGCTCCCTTTAATCCAAATAATATGAGCCTAAAATTCAACCATTTCTTTCTAAACCCTGAACTCACTTTCCCATAATCTGTTATGTTGGCCCCGGTCCCTCCTTAGACATGTGCACTTCGACTTAGGCCAAAAGCCTAAGTTGAGGGTGACTAATGTAACCTCAATCTTGGCCCTGACCTAACACCAGGTATTGTGTACCTCAACTAATGGAAAATCCATAAGTTGAGGGTGGCTATGAAAGAGGGAACTAAAAGAAAAATGGGTATGAAAAGAGAAAATGGGTATGAAAAGAGTGATGTAAAAAAAAAAAAAAGATAAAAGGATGTAACTTGTTGAAAGCTAAAAGAAAAAAAATAAAAATAAAATAAAAGTAAAAAGAGCTACCAAGTTTGAGGTCACATTCGTGGTTGAAGAAAATTAAGGGAAAGAAAGTAAAACGATAGGATGACAAAAATAGGGCAAAAAGAGGTTGAAAGCCGAGTGTAATGTCAAGGAGGGCAGAAAGTCACTAAGCAGTACCCAAATGTACCACACCTGACCCTGAGCCTACGTTACAAGCCAAGAAAGTCCTATAGTGATCCTAGAGTCTATTTTAGAGAGTCTAAGCAGTGAAAATAAGGGCAAGCTTATGGCATTGAGCACTAACTGTATTTGAAATTACTTCTGAGCGTGAGTGTTGAATAAATCATTGTACCATGATGTCATTCATTCTTGGGAAAAGGAGATTTCGTTTGAAGTAGGGGTACTAGTTACATTGTCGGTAAGTTGGTACTCTGGTGATAGTGAGAAGGTGTATGTTGTGTGTCAGTTGGTCAATCTGTGTCATGGTGTGATTCACATGAACTGGCTTGTAGAGTCTAAGAGAACGAATGTGCACCCGAACAATGAGAAGGGTAGGGAGCCATGTGATTGCTTGGGTTTGAAAATGCTTACTTCTATACAAGTGTCGTTTAGAGTTGTAGTGCGTCGCTTGAGGACAAATAACGAATTTAAGTTGAGGGTGTTGATATACCGTGTGTTTACGGTATTTCTAATACATTTCACTTACAAGTTGTGTGTGTCTAGGGCCTTTTTATATTGGTTTTTATGTGTTTTTATCATGTTTTGCAGGAAAGATGCTCAAGCACGAAAGTATAGAGTCAGCTGAAAGAAATGCAGAAACAGGGCATTCACGGAGGTGAGATACAGACCGTAGGTCCATTCACGGTCCGTAGGTGATGACCGTAGATCAGCAGGCATGGTATTGAGGACAAATCAGGGAAATCTGACCAAGTGTGGAACCACGGTGTCCATTGACGGTGCGTAGATTGATCTACGGACCGTACTGTTTATCCGTAGAGTGATACTGCGAGGGTTCCAGTACCTGATTTTTGTAGATTCTAAGTATGGAGCTACGGAGGGGATTGACGGACCGATCTACGGTCCATACTGCTAGTCCGTCGTTTGCTTCAGAGAAGCTGATTTTTAGAAGCGGAAATATTTTCTAAGTCCTGGCTGATGGAAGGGACTTACGGGCCGTAGATCCATCGACGGTCCGTAAGTCAATCTCATGGATTGAAGACGCGTACTTGAACAAACTTTCCTTAATTTGTTTCCCTTTTAATTTAGGACTTGTTTTCTATATTTAAGGCATGTAAACCTCGTTTTGAGGGGTTAGACATTATTATTCTATTTTTACCTTTTGACTTTGGAGATTAAGTTGCAACCCTAGCAATTATTGATTTCTTGCATTCGTTTTGAAGATTTTGGCTTTGAAATTCAAGTTGAAATTCTAGGTTTATTATTCTCGTTACGTAAATTCATGATTTATTCATCTAATATTATGAATTGTGTTCTTGCTAATAAGGGTAACTAAATCCACAACTAGGGTTGTGGGAACATGAGCGATTAACAAAGTATGAATAGTAAATAAGTAATTCTTGAATAGTGTTTTGCATGCATTGATAATTCTTTCGTTTAAAAGTCTTTTTAACGAGTGCACGCGGTAGAACTCGCCTTGTTGCTACTTGCCGGATCAAGGAGGTAATCAACAAGAAAAGAATTATCAACATAGATTTAGTGTGATACTATCTAATAGGCTAGTGTCGATTGGTGCGAAGTAATAACTATGTCAAACATCTATTATGATGGTAAGGGTTAGTAATTTATACACACGCAGCCGGATCAAGGTGCGGGGTGAAATTTTCTAGATGCTGGATTAAGGATTTAGAAATACCTAACTTATCACTTTGCATGTAACACACTAGGAAAGGATTGCAATTACTAGGATTACTGCGTTATGAGCTTGTTGGGAACACGTCTACCCTAGTTAATTTTCTCATCTTGATAACAACTAAAATTGACTTTTGTTTATTGATTACTTACTGAATTCTTACAGTTTTTTTCACAAATCTCCCCTTTTTTATTTCGTGTTTCTGGAAGTAATTTGGCTAATTGAATATAATTGTTGGTTAAAGTAAAGTCTAAACCATTTTCCTCGTGGGATCGACCCCAACCTACAAGTTGGGTTCTTTACTTGATAACGATCGCTTATACTTCTTTAGGTAGGTGTAATTTGAGCGTATCAATGTACATTTGGGAAACCATAGCAAAACATATGTAATGACAACATATTGATAATCTCATGCAATGAACCGGTAATATGACTTGTGATTTCAAGTTTTATTCTTCATTTTGTTGTGATTGTGTATGACTGTCAATTTTTGATGGTTGGCTCAGGTACACACCTGGTATAGGATATCCCTACGGTTGGCTCAGATATCACGTACTCCTTAGGGAATCTTTTCTTTTCACGCCAAGCATCGTACTTGGAACACTATTTCTTCATGTAACAATGTTTCTTACAAATGAAATAGGTCTTTCGATCCATAGGCTCCAGTATTCCTTTGTGTGCAGTTTCTTTATTTTTGCTATTTTTCCGCTTATGTAAAACGACATCAGTTACAGAGGTAGATATCAAATGAGCACTTTCAATCCTCTCTTGCTTGAGTGTATCCTCCTCTTAAACATATTGAGCTATAAGTTTTTATAAAGTCCATTAATCCTTTTGAGTATTATATAAAACTTTATACTGACTAAATTGTGATGGAAGAGAGATAAAAACTAGGTGCACAAAACTGTCATCAGACAACTCAAGCTTAAAGGCTCTGAGTTTTGTCATAAGATTAGACATCTCCATAAATGTACTCCCTTATATTTCCTTTACCCTTATATCGCATTGAATCAATCTTATTAAGAATAGTACTTCTTTCAACCTTCTTGTTAGCAGCGAATCGGTCTGCAATTTCTTTAAAGAAACCTTGGGCATCTCTATTCCCTGTTATACCGCCACTTAAGGATTTCGAAATTGAATGTTCCATCATCATTAAACTCATGCGATTCGATCGCACCCACTTTTCATATGAATTTTTTTCCCGTTAGTGCTAGTTTCTTTAAAGTCCGTAGGACGATCAAATCTTAATAAACAATCAAGATCCATGCAACCAAACACAATCATGATGTGCTCTTTCCATTTCTTGAAGTTTGTGCCGTTAAACACAGGAACGTTGTTCATATTGGCAGATATAGAAGATATTATTAGATAAAACAAGTAATTCTTACAATTAATCAGTCAAAATAAATCATGTATATGTGAAAAGAAGTAAATTAAATAAACTAAAGTAACAATAACAAATAATTTAAAATACATTTATCAAATGCATAGATATATACATAAAAGTGGGTCCATCTCAAGATACCTTGCACAACACTATCATTTAGTCTTTGAACAGAAATAATAACTTGTAAGTGGTACTCTTATATATAGTCATAAACATTGATTACTAAAGCGACCTAACAATATAACAACACTATCACCGGAAAATAATTTGGGAGCAATACTACCCCAAAATCTGGACACAAGTAGTTGCATTCCTCTTGAAAAACTGAGTTCAACAGAAATTTAAAAAATTATTTTTCTTGTCTCTTTTAATCCATTGATGTAAGAAGAAACAATAAGAAGTAAGAAATAAGTCCAACTTGGGAGAAAGATTTTTGAGTAATAATCTCAAAACACGGAAATAGTTATATTTATAAACATATGAGCTAGTTATATTTTGGGAGTAGTATTGAGCACCGATATGGAGGAGAGTTCAGCCAACTCACAACCCCCATAAACTATGTAGCCAACGTGGGTAGAAAGGGTCATACTTTTTAGATGATTCCTTAATGCTTTTTAGCATAGACTAGTGGGTCCACTTAGTTGAGAGGTTCTATACCCCGACAAAGTATAGGATAGTTTTGGCTTCGTGGGCGAGAAGTTGTATCATCACATAGCTCATACTGATGGTTGTCGGTTAGAGAATTTCCACAAAGTTGTATTATATTTTTATGTACAAATTGAGTTGTTCTTGTATTCTTCAATGCATTGAGTTGCTATCTACTGTTTTAAAAGCTTTTCATATATTGCATCTTTTATTGTTGCTTTATCTTGAGTTGAGTATCAAGAGTTGAGTATATTGTTGTTGAGTTGAGCCCTATTTCATTAGAGTTGAGTCTGTTGTTATCGAGTTAAACTATGTTTCATTGAGTTGAGTTTAGTTGAGTGAGTTGAGAAGAGGTAAGTATGTTTCCTTTTTATCAAGTTCAAGTTTACGTTGCTGCTTCAAAATTTCCCTTACATGCTCGTACATTCCACGTACTGAGAAATTTGGCCTGCATCATTTCATGATGCAGATGCAGGTATTTAGGATCATCAACATGTGTTTCGTTGATACAACTTGCAGTTCCAGTTAGCTATGGTGAGCCTCCTTACTTCCGAAGGATTTCATTTACTTTTCAGTTTCGTTAGGATGTCGTGGGTCTTGTCCGACTTGCATCTTTGTCATTTAGAGGCTTCATAGATAGATAGTAGAGTTTGAGAAGTCTGTTTCATTTATTTTGTTAAATGTTTTAAAGACTTGAGTTGCCTATTTCTGGCGAGTTGAATATATTATTTTATTCAGAGTTAATATTTTGAGTTAAAGATTTTTTAATTGAGTTCAATGAATTTTATTTTGTTTCAAGCTTTGTATGCTTTAGTTAGTCTTCCGCTTGTAGTCAGCAAGAATGATGGTTCACTTGGGGACCAAAAATGATTCTCGAGTGTTGGCCACATCTAGGGTGTAGACTCGGGTCGTGACACTAGCATTAATACATTGTGGAGTTTTATTCCTTTTCACCTCATACCTGAACCAAAACCCAATATGCAGAAATCATAGACATCATCTCAAAAATAATTCAAGCTTCAATAATCAAGAAATGGTGATGGTATAGATAACTTGCAATTCGAAACAACAAACTCAAGCAATTTGAGAGTGGAAGAACATGAGAGAGTGTATGCATGTAGAATAGAATAGTAAAGAAGAAAAGAAAATAATAGACCAGGATGAAAGGTTATAAGGTTAAGTTGTAAGATTTTATGTGGAGATATGTGGTGGTTGGAGGCATGAAGAACATGAGTATTGCGCCTAATAATTTGTCAAAAACCATTGTGAAAGTACCTTTTAACTACACTACATTTCATTTCATAAGTATGTATATATTTAAGAATGAGTTTGAAGGAATAAAAATTTGTAATGAGCATGAAGAGGTGAAATTTTAATTATTATGAATAGTGGGAAATATATTTTAAACGATACAAGGAAAAAAGATTGATTATTCAACGTGAATGGATGTTGTCATTTTACTAGGAATGGTTATTTTTTACAGGATTTTGTTCTTGTTATTTATTAAGGTTGGTGAAATGGTTACGCTAACTATAAAAGCATTCATGTCTATTTCACCAAATGAAATTAATTCAACAAATATTTTTTGAATGTATTTATATCTTTTTTTTTCTCGAACAAAGCATGATCAGAACTTATAATTAAGTAAATAAAAGTGTATCTTCTCTAAAAGTTAATAATTTTAGATGAGATATACAGTCACATATTTCAACATCACATCAAACAAAAATAATATGCTTGAATACTCTCACCCTAAATTATAATTTCATGTATTTGGAAGAAGAAAAAGAATCAAACATATGAGAGTCCAAGAAATTATAGAAATCTTTAAAACTTTTGAATATATATAAAAGTTTAGTGAAACATTGATATGAATCATCGCTTGAAATTTTTTGATTCCTTAGGTTACATAGGAAAAATGAATAGTACCGACATTTCCTTGTTTGATTATTTCAAATTGTTGAACCCTTAAAGGCGATAAAAAAAATTACTCTTTGTAGAAAAATGATAATGTAGATAGGTAATATATATGTATTATATGATGAATTATATATATATATATATATATATATATATATATATATTTTTCATGTGCTTACTTCTTTATATTCTAATTTTAAATCACGTTATTAGGTTTCTGATTATTTTTTAAAAAAAAATAATTTATAATCGAATATGTACATATGCCATGCTTTTTTTTATATTTGATAGCACACAATATATCTTATAATAAGACATACTAATTATTATTGTGTTTTTTTTGTGTTTCTTAGTCTAAATTACTATACATTCGTGCATTTCTTGCGTCATTTTTTACTGAATGATAAAACTGATTCTCCGAACAACAAAAAATGTCATGCTTTTGTATCTCTAATTTGTTAGCACACAATATATTTGATAATAAAACATACTACTATTATATATATTTTTCGTTTCTTAGACTAAAGTACACATGCATTTCTTGTGTTTTTTTACTGAATAATAATGATAATTCATGAAACAACAAATATGTTATGCATTGTATCTCTAATTTGTTAGCACACATTATATCTGATAATAAAACATATTACTTGTTATCATTATATTTTTTTCTTAGATTAAAGTACACATGCATCCTTGCGTTTTTTTTCACTGAATAATAATGATGATTCTTGGAAAAATAAAAATATCATGCTTTTGTATCTCTAAATCGCCAGCACATATTATATTTGATAATAAAACATACTGCTTGCTATCATTATATTTTTTTTGTTGATTGTTTTCTGACTCACTATGGATGGAATTTAACTTTGGAGAGCATAGCATCTGAGGTACCTATCGTGGCATGCCCACTCTAGAACGACCAAGTTTGTAATGCAAAACTCACTAGAGATATCTGGAAGAATGATGTTAGAGTTAATGTCAGTGAAGGTGGTGTCGTGGAAAGAGATGAGTTCAATAGATGTATCACGATCGTGATGGGAAGCGGCGAAGAAGGGGAATAATTGAGAAGAAATGCCAAGAAATGGAATGATTTAGCTAAGGAAGCTATGAAGGAAAATGGTACATCAAGTGTGAATCTCAAGGCTTTTGATTATGAGTTTTTACTTGGTCATAATGAGTACTAAATTACTCTTGAAGAGATGATTTTAATAAAATAGCTAGTAATCAATTAGTTTATTAAGAGCTTGTTTTCCATTTCAGAAAAAAATGTGAATTTGTTTGAAATTATTCAGAATGAAATAATTTTCTTAGTTTATGAAATAATTATTTTCATTTCTTCCTCACTTAAAACTTTAATTTTTTTTCCTTCATTAAGTTCTTATCTTTTCACTTTTAATTATTTTTTTTTAAAAAAAATTTGTTTTTTTAAAAAAAATATAAATTAAAAGTGTCCTTCAATTTTAACGGTTTTTTTAATGTTTTATTTGATTTTATTTACTCATTTTAATATATATTCAAAATTAACTTATTTTATATATAAAACTTTTGTAATTAAATTTCAAATCAAATCAAAAGGAAAGACGAAGAAAATAAAAAGAGTAAATAAAATCAATAGAAAAATAAAAGAGAAAAAACAATGAATGAAGGTAATTTTTTTTTAATAAAGTATAAAATACAAAACATATATGTATTAACTTAATTTAAATACAGATAAAGAAAATAAAAATATATAAAAGAATTATTTTTTTTAAAAAAAAAATAAAAAGCTTTTAAAAAAATTTAATTATTTTTTTAAAAAAAATTTAAAAAAATATTTACGCACGTGTGTACAAACATAACAAACTTATTTGGTTGAAGGTGTTACATCAACACTAAAGGTGCATGAATATGAAAAATTGAGTTCGAGAGATAATAGGACCCTAATTAAATTAAGGCATGTCACTGAGATTTCGGTCATACTTCATGAGGGGTACTTATTCATTTTCCCTTGTTTTCTTAAAAACAAAATTTATAATCGAATATATACTTATGTCATGCTTTTGTAACTCTAATTTGTTTGCACACATTATCTCTAATAATAAAACATACTACTTGCAATAATTATGTTTTTTTGTTACTTATTATTGTAAAGTACTCACACATTTCCTGTGTAGTTTTTTGCTAAATAATAAATTTGATTCTTGGTATAACAAAGAATTTGTAACGACCGGGTTCCATCATTATAGAAAGCCAATGGGGAAATTTTTTGAGTTGGAACACTTTTTTGTATTAACTTGGAATTTCCCAACCTAGTCCAGATTTGAACGAAATTGGAGTCATTAAGGTGTAGGTAAATCTGGTATCAATCGGGTGACTTATTTATGAATTTGATTATATGAGTAGTTATATAAGTCGTTAAGGAATCCATACGACTTTATGGAATTGAATTCGAGTGAGTAGAACTCCCGAAATCAATCTTAGTGTGAACGGTATTTTCTGAGCGTCGTTGATTAAAGGTGTGTTGTGAAATGGTGGTCTTTGAATTATTAAAATAGTTCACTGTTTCGTGCAAGCCGCTTTGGCGATGGTTTTGGTTGCTTTGATGGTGCCCCTGTAGCGGGGTGAGGGCCGCTGTGGCGGGCTAGACGCGACTTAAAGTCGTAATTAAACCCCAAAATGACTTTATTATGCACTTTTCGACTTTGATAGCTAGGAGATGACCCCATACGAGTTCTTGACCATTTTTACCATTTTTTAGGCTAAAGGTAAGATTTTAACTATCCGAATCCATTTTTCGATCCGTAGAACGTAATCTAACGGGTAAATATCGATGGGGGAGGGTTTTGATCTAGAATCTATGGTGGAAACAACCCTATTTTGGGTACTTGGGATCATGGGTATGATCTAGGGTTCATAGGATTGTTAGAATTTCAGGTAATTAGTGATTGTTTATTGATTCCCGTATTATATTGATTGTTTGTAGACGAAGAACAGGCGGAATGAATCCGGAAAGGGAATGATAAAGTTTCTTAGGGTTTCAACATAGTTTCGAGGTAGGTGATGGTTGTGATTTCATGATTGTGTGATGTATGTTTGTTCTTGCATCATTGTGATACATGTTTTTATGCAAATGTTTCAATATTGATCACATTAATTGTAAATGAGGATATATGAATGACGAATGCCATGAATCATGAATTGATTGTATGATTATGAGAATGTACTTGGTGATTGTGATTGTGATTTGCTGAATGGATCGGGTGTTGCGTTCCGACACAATAACTTGGATCGGTTGCCACGTTCCGGCATATAATAATTTGATCGGGTACCACATTATGGTATGCTAACTGTTTGGGTTTAGGTTCCATGAGAGAAACAATGATTTGATATAATTGTGTATCTTGAGAAATGTGAAATTGTTCGTTGTTCGTGAATGATGATGATATTGTATATGTTCGATATATGGATGTGATTTTATTGTTGTATTGACTTATGTATGTTATACTAAGTGGGATAGCCGTGTGATCCTACCAGTACACTATGGTTTTGTACTGATACTGCACTTGCTCTTATTTTTGTTGCTTACAGGGCATTTTCCGACGGCTATTGACAGATCTCGCTTAGAAGATCAGTGATCATTCAAATTCAATGGTGAGCCAATTCTTCCGGGCTGCCATGAGTTCTCTTTCGTCTATGTCCACCATTTCGGACTCAGACTTTTCTAGTTAGTTATTAGCTCATTAGTTTGGGGTTGTATCCCTTCTTGTTTAGACTTGTTGAGCTTTAGATGTTTTAGTACATTGAATTTCAGGTTCTAGGTTATTTTTTCCGCATTGTTTAGTTCATTGTTAGACTTTTGTTGGAGTTTATGGGAACTTCAGTTTTTAGATATTATTCTTGTTTTGGTATCCTTAAATGCTTTAGATTTTGGTTTAGTTGCTTGGTTTGGGTTGTAGTACTGGTTTTCCCGTCGGAGGGTTAATGTGGGTGCTAGTCACGATGGTCTTGGTCGTGACAAAGTTTGTATTAGAGCCTAGGTTTGTTGATCTCGATGTACAAAACAAGTCTAGTAGAGTCTTGTGGAACGGTACGAGGACACCTCTACATTTCTTGGAGAGGCTATAGGACTTTAGGAAATCTCTCTGTTTTCTCTTGTCTCTTTTCGTGCTATGACTTAATTCTAATTGGTATCTAGCGATTCAAATTGGCTTCTAACATTCTTCACTCTTCTGTCCACAGATGGTTAATACTAGATTCAACAGCGTCAGACCCGTAGCTCCCGTCAATTTTTCAACTGAGGAACATGCAGCGAGTGTTCGTGGTCGAGGCAGGGGTAGAGGAAGAGCTAGGGGTAGAGGTAATGGAAGAGTAGCGCCTATTGGGAACAGAGATCCTTTTGAGAATGCTCCTATGAATGAGAACCCTCTTGCACATCATGAAGAGATAGAGGAGAATGTTAATGTTGAGAATGCTGGGGATGTGGGACAAGAGGAAGAGGTCCAGGATGTGACTACCGATGTTCCTCCCATAGACCTAGTGTTAACTCAATAGATCATGTCATTATTGAAAGGGTTGATTGGTCCTAGAGTGCTTCCTTCTATTCAAGTAATTCAAGCTCCCGCTAATCCCCCGTTGCTAGCACTGCGCCCCAGACGGGTGGAACGGGAGATAACGATGCTTTCTTTCGTCCTTTGTTGGGTTCTGTTATGACTAGTAATGAGCATGAAATGTTCACTAAGCTTTTGAAGCTAATGTCTATTCTATTTCTTGGTTCTGAGAAGGAGGATGCTTATGAGTTCATCTCAGATTGCTATGAGAGGCTTCATAAGTTGGGAATTGTCCATGAGCAAGGGGTAGAGTATGTGTCCTTTTAACTTCAAGTTGAGGCTAAGCAGTGGTGGAGAGCTTAAATGGAATGAAAATCTTCTACTTTACTTCCACTTACTTGTACCCAATTTCACGCTCTGTTTTTGGAGAAATATATGCCTTGGACTTTGAGGGATCGCAAGAAGGATGAGTTCATGGCTTTGTAGCAAGATGGTATGACTGTGGCTGCTTATGAGGCCAAGTTTCATGCCTTGTGTAGTTATGCTACTCAATTAGTGGCTGCTTATGAGGCTAAGTTCCATGTCTTGTCTAGATATGCTACTCAATTGGTGACTACTGAGGAAGAGAGAATCCAGTTATTTGTTGGGGGACTACATTTTGAGTTGCAAGTATATGTTCATATGACTTCTGCAAGAAGAAGCTTCAATGAGGTAGCAGACTATGTTAAGAAAGTGGAGAGGGTGAGGCGAGATGGTCAGGCTAAGGCATTGACAAAAAGGGCCAAGAGTTCAGGAAACTTTCAAGGTTCTTATTCCAGGGGTTCAGGGAGGCCAACGCTTGTAGCCAAGCCAATTATGTCTCTATGCCCGCCTCTACAGGTAATTACTCGAGAACTCCGTCTCATAATTTGATTCTGGATAGCCAGGGAGTCGCACCTTTAGTGGGAAACAAAACATCTTTTGATCGTATGATTACCTTAGTTAACCAGGTTAAAACCTTGAAGAAACACCAATAGTTACAAATTTATATCTTCAAAAACAAGCTCCAAACGCAGCAAATAGAAGGGAAAAACGATTGCCACGTGTAGGGATTACGTTTCTAGGCACGGGGCAACGTTTAATGGTAGAAATCGTCAAAACTAACCTTCATCATGCTAGGACTCCATAGGAACCCTCTCCTAAGCTTTTTTCTGGTTTTGGAACTGAAATGAACTGTTTCCATGGCTAAAAACGTTAAATAGCCGACATACCATATTTCTTTACCAGACCCGGATCCGACCCGGATTCTGCCTTGGCAGTCCCTAGTAAAACCCTCATAACTTTTTACTCGGATGTCCGTTTAATACGGGGTTTTGTGCGTTGTAAACTAGACTCGTAGGCCTTCGATTTAATGGGTAATAGGCCTTCTAAATCTTTATATATTGGGAGAAAACATCCAATACATTTGACCCAAATTTCAAAGAAATCTTTAAAAAGGAACTTACGATAACTTTCGCCAACTTTTATTTTGCCACTTACTTAACTTCAAAACTTGAGATAAAACCCTTGAACACTTAAAATATGACATACAACATCCTTTTTAATTTATCACTCACCCTCTTTGTCTTTCCACGAAGGTACGAGTTAATTTAGACGTTTTGGAAAAGTTGGGGTGTTACAGTCAAGGTCTCTTAAGTAGCCAAGTATCACTTGTTTTGATGGGTTACAAACCCTTCGTTGATCATTTTGATGCTTGGTTATATGTTAAGTTTGTGCATCCTTGGCATGGTGATAGAATAGTTATTGCTAACGCTAACCTTCATGCCATAAGGATCTTGTTGTTATTTGTTTTCCCTAGGGTTTTTCAAGGTTTGGATTCGAGGACGAATCCTTTTCAAGAAGGGGAGAATGGTGCACTCCACATTGCCTCAAGGTCATTCACTCCAAGCCAAGTTTGGTAACTTCAAAGTATGGAATGATTGTTCACAAAGATTAGGGTTCTTGAGTTTGAGTTGATGACAAAGAGGAGGTTTAATGCCTTAAATAGTAATATACGCACTTAGAAAGAGCTCCCATTTGAGTAATACCATGTTTGGATGATAGCTTGGAGTAAGGGAGGTCTAACGAAGCAAGGAAGAACAAGTGGAGAAGTTGCTCATTCGACGAGCTGGAAACCACTTCGACGACTCGCCTAATGGCTTAGGGGGATCCAAGCTCACCTAAAGTTCCAGGGAGCTATAGGAAAGTTGCCACATTCGGCGTGCTGGAGGTCAATCGCCGACTCACCGAATTCCTTAGGCGAGCACGACCCAGATCCCCGAACTTTACAGAATGCTTCCAAGGAAGGATCACATCACCGACCTAATTAGCGACACACTGAGTTCATTAGGTGAGCCCGACCCTTTTTGCCCATTATCCTTTTTGGGCCACTTTTGGGCCTCTTATGATGTAATATCCTAAAACTATAAATAGCTAGTTTGGTTTTTTTTTTTAGGTAGACTATTTTGAAAATGAACTATTGATGATTTGGATCTCCTTTGAGATAATCGAGATCTTGGTGAAGCTTCTATTGAACTTTGTTTAGAAACGGGGGTTGCTTGGAGATTCAATTTCCTTGAGGTCTTCGTAAGAGATTTGACGCTTGATTCGGATTAATCGATTGAGGTCTTTAGGTTTAATATACCTTTAGGTTTCTTTTGATTTCCTTTTCTTGTGTCAATCAATTTATCTTAGTTAGGTGCTTGTTTAGGGAATGTAATTGGAGGTTTTAGGATTTAATACATCCTTTAGTTGCCAATTGTTCCTTCTCTTGTATCTCTTCTTCTATATTTCTTTCTTGTCTTTGATTTTCGTATTTTTATTCGTAATTCGTGGTGAGAATTACATTAGTTCGAGTCTTAACTTAAAAAATTTTGAGGTGTTACAGCTTGTTATCTCTTTGTTTGCCACAAGAACAGTCAGGGCCTATCGTCTTGATCTTGAAAGGTTCATCTTGATTAGACTTTGATGCAAATATGAAACATTTAAAACTTGACACCTTACAAATTTCCCTCGACCTTGTAATTTTGTTCTTCTTAAACTTGATGTCTTTTTTCTGGAACACAACATGTACCTCAACTGTCCACTTGAATTTTTCGCTATTGCTGAAAATCACATTAAGCGTACACTTTAATTTTGGATCCTTCAAATCCCTAGTTGGATTAAAAACAGTGGATCTTTTAAGATTTTAATCATCAAAATCTCCATGTATACTCATTAATTCCTCATAAGATGTAACACAATCATTTTCTTGAGTGTCATTGGGAAACATTGCCAACATGTTTGAGGCAACTCCAACCTCCAATGATTTTGCTTTAATTTAATTTTCTCTATTTCTCCCATTAAGGTCAACCCATTCTACAGTAGAGTCAATGATTTTATCAAAAAAAAATCATATCATCTTCTTCCAAGGAATAATTAGAGTCATGAAATGACTCACATTCTTCACATGTGGCATCACTCTTATCACTTTTCTCTGTTACATCCACATCTATCAACTCTTCTCTACTTTGTAGTGGGCTGCCCTCAAAATCAGCTATATCATAGTTCCATTGGTCCTTTTTCATGTGCTCAACAAATATTTTCACCTCTCTACTGCCAGCTATTTCATAGACAAGGTTATATATACCTAAATTAGTTGATAAAAGTATTATACTTGTCTCAAAATAAGGCCCAACTTGAATCAAAATTTCACTTTTTTATATTTCACTTAAAACTTTTTCATACATTGTCTCATCTGTATAATAGAATTTTCATCTTTATTTTAATAATCATAATAAACTATATGTCCATTAACATAGTTCCTCACTGACTCAAACACCCTCCAATTCTTATAGTGTAATTTAATGATGTACATATCTTCACCTTCATTTGTCATGTGAAAAGGACAGGTAAAATCTATTAGTGTTATTATAATAAGTATCTCCAATAAAAATGTAAATGATACAAATTCAACACAAATATGTAACCTGTAAAGACCCGAGAGCACCCCCTAGTCGTTACCGGCGTATTTGACCTTGAAGAGGTCTTATAAAAGCCCTTAGCATTCGTCATAACATGTATCATAGAATAAATTCACGGAAAATTTAAAACTTTTACTTTGGAAGTTCAACTTCACTTCATATATGAAAAATAGAATCTAACTTCGTCACAATGCACCATCTAGACATAGAAGTATCAAAAATGGGACTTAGCCCTTACATCAATAAAAAGTCTTGAAAATAGGAAGTACAACAATGTCTTTCAACATAAGCAAAGAACTAAACATAGAAGCTAGATCATAGGGTCTTGTCCTCGGACTTGAGGACTCACCAACTTGGGGATGCAACTCCAAGTGTCTTGAGAAGTAAGCTTGAATCCTCAATGGCCCGAACCTAAATGTTTGGGAAAAGGGAGAAAATATGGGTTAGTACAACACACGTACTAAGTATGGCTACTATGCATAAAAACCTTTGAAACATGCATAAAAGGACATTTTATTCAAAACATGTTTTTTGCCAAGTAAATCCAATATGCACACAAATTAAGTATCATAGTCCAAACCAAGATAATATCATCCCAACATGTAGACAGCCCAAGCAATACTAGTGCAATGCAAAGAATAGAACCCCATAACCCTATTCAAAGCCAAGTATCACATTAAGCAACCTACTTCATGCATATATTCATAAGATCATATTTCATCATAACTTGCCATTATTCATAATGATCATACATAACATAGCTTCAACATACATAAGTCATAATCATCAAAATCATAAGAGAACACTACTACAATCATCTCTTAGGATCCCACAAGTGCAATGTGCAAGAGAAGTCCCATACCCTCCCTTACACTATGTAGAAACCCTTAAGAAAGCCCTATTAAGAGTTCACACCTTTCATACCTTTATTTACTTTTACATTAGGAAAATATTGCAATAACTGACATAGACCATGAGAGCTACATGGAATCCGGTGTTCTACTCCCACACTGAAAAGAGAGGGTTCACACTTGCCTAAGGTGTAACCATTCGTACATAGCTATCTAGGTGGATCCACTAAGCTAGAGTCCTATGTGGGCACATAGTTAAGGGTCAAGGAGATTGCTTCTAGAAACCCTAACTTACTAAACATGGGGGTCTCCATCTCATGAGACAACACATACCGTAGGTAATCCGGACTTGCTAAACGTGAGGAAACCCATGTGGGGAGCCGGACTTACTAAACGTGAGACCCCCATCTCATTTACATGCCCTTTCGGTGCTAAGCATCTGATTCCCTTTTGTAATCATCTTTAGTCATCACATAAGTTCATATTAACCTTTACTAGACTCTTATGTAGACATCTTATCATAATAGCTCATATGTGTTCATAAGTGAGTAACAATCCTTTCACTTTAGAAACACTTAGAAAGTGAGTAAACCTTTCACTTTACATTACACTACAATCATGAGAACTACCTTTCAGTCATATAGCAATCATACCATAATATACATACATACTTCATAGTTAATTCAAGTGTAGAGGGTTAAGGATGAGGAAACTAGGTCATCAACACCACAATAACACATTAGGTATAGCATCATTACAATATAAGTAATTCACCTTTCATACTTGAGTTCAAAGAAGAACCAACCTTCATACCTTCTTGCCCTTCGTGGGACATCCATACTTCAATCACCAAGCAATTCATAACCAATTCATAATACAAGGTAATTCATGAAGTAATAACATAATCAACATCAATATAAGCAATTGACATATTCCCTTCATATCCTTCAAGGCTTCATTCAAAGACTCAACCCTAATTTCATAGAAATTATACATAACCTAGGGTAGAATCATCATACAACATGAATTACATAACATCACATTCAATTCATAGCCTTCAATCAATATCCAACACAAACTAGGGTTACAATTACGAAACATGGGTCTCGTGGGGAATTCTTCAAGAAACCACCAATACAACATAAATTCATCCATAATTGTTCATATAACATCAATCAAAGTCAATTTATAACATGAATTTCACTTAGAAAGACGACCCACGTTTTTGGATTGAAACCTAGAAATTGGAGATTTTGAAATTCATCTTGAAGGGGCCTCTTGGGGAAAGGAATCCCAAGAGTGATAAGCAACCATACCTTATAGATGAATTAACCACTAAAAATCCGAGTTGAAACCTTGGAGAGTTGGTCTTCTTCTTGAAGTTTCAATCTTCTTCAATGAAGTTCTTGAGAAGAGAGACAGAGTAGAGAAAAGGAGGAACTTTAGGTTTAGATCTTTGGGGTTTTGTGTTTGAGTGATAAAAGTGAGGTAAATTGACTTAAAAATCATTATATACACGTCCCCTAAAGTACCATAAATACCCCACACTTAAATGGACTCTTTAATGAAGTAAAAATAGATTTCTGAATTTTTGCATTTTCGTCGAGGAACAAGTCTGCGATGCGGAGCTGTTCCCTGAAGATATTTGGAATTAAATTTCAAGATAGTAGAGTCTGCGACACAACCGCGTCGTGAACTGACTTTTTGCTCCTTGGGGGAGCAAGTGAGCGACGCGCCCCTATTCTCTCCAAGTGCAATTTGCAAGCTGCCTTGGCAGCTTGCTTGGCTAAGGTTGGGGTCCTCCTCGGGTCCCTTTAGGGTGGCCCCGGGGAGTCGTATTTGAACGTTTTACCCTAGGAACATATATTTACCTATTTTAAACCTTTTCGTCAGATTATACCATCATACGACACTCCCAAACCTGCCCAAAACCTAAGGACACACTAGAACACATTCTTCTCTAGTTTCCGGACGTCGTGGTCGTTTCTTGACGTTTAGACTTTTACTCTTCCAAACCAAGTCAATTACATTAGTTTAGGTTTATAAAAATCATTTTAACTATTTTTAAGTCATGATTCATAAGGTGAGGCTCTAACTTAAGTCATAGAATTTCTGGGGTTTTACATAACCAATCATGAAAATCTAAATTAATTTCGAATTTGAGTTATGCAAACTTCAGCTCTTAAATAGTTGACTTATATGTATCATAGTTTATAACTACCACACATTTAATTGAGTGCATTTCTGAATTTTCATGTTCATCTATTGCTCTTTTAAAAAAAACAATAATTTTCTTATGTCATTCTAATAAGTAGAACAAACACAAAATATAATATGTCATACAAATTTAGAATATGCACTACAAATATTTGATTTTTATATCTTATAATTTTTGTTAAAAAGAAATAGTATTTATTCTTTATGTGAAATATTAGATGTTGGGTTAGTAATTCTATAACTCAATTTTTTACTCAGATTTCCATATAATCAAAGATTTAGGCTATAACTAAATTAATTGAGTACTTACATGCCGATGTGAATTGTAGCTCATTCTTACTTTGGAGTTTAATTGTCAAATTGAATGATATTATTTCTCTTGAGTTATTTTCGACGTTGCAGGAGGAGTGGCTGGATTGTATTCTCATATAAGTGGGGAGGCAACTAAAGAGAAATTAGTCATCAACCAACGAACACAAAGAGTAGTGTATTAGAGAATTAATTCACATTCAAATTGAAGAAAGGGGCGGGGTTATGATATGGTTGTGTACTTGTGTGTGAGAAAGGTTGTTATGAGAGAATTTATTCTGTGTTTAGGTTTTGTTCTTTGCATAGAAGGGTTTCTTGTTGTAATACAAAAATTTCCCTTGACAACAGTAATTGATCTGTTTAAATTGATATTCATTATTAGTAGAAGAACTAAAATCACTTACTTTGATTAATGAAAGATTAAGTATAATTAGTGAGACATCATGGTGACCAAAATCAAAATAAGACTATAGCACAAGAACGAAAATAATTATTTTCTCATGTAAAATTTAGCATTGGGACTGGGGACATGCACGAAAAGTCCACACTGCAAAATTGTATGTAAATTACCAAATTTATTTGCTTGATTATTTGTTAAAGAGTATTTCCTATGTTCCATTTATATGACTTAGTTTTTTCTATTCAGTCCCAAAAAGAATGATATATTTTTATATTAAGTAAAATAATTTAACTTTCAAATGCTCATGTTATCTTTAATAAAATGATTTATAACCACACCAAATATTTATCACTTATTTTAGATTATAATTTTCAAAAGTTCTTTTTTTCTTTCTTGAACTTATAACAAGTCAAACTAACTCATATAAAATGAAACAGAGAAAGTTGCTAATGTGGTGCACTTCAGATCCTTCTTCTCTCTTTTTTTCTTCATGAATTCTAGTTTTTTTTTAAAAAGAAAATTATATTTCAAAATTGGGAAATTTTAAATTTGTTAAAAAATAATTGCTCTGCAATTGTATGTAGCGATGTATAGTTTTTCTCCCAGAAGTGTCAATTTAAATTCAAAAGCTCTCAATTAAATTTAAATTTTAAAAATTCCAAAGTTTTATTAGTTAGAAAGGAAAAATTTTACTATGTATGAGGTATAACTAGTACTAGTTGTATGGGGGCTATTATATTTTATTTATGGGGGGTTATTTTATAGTAAAATATGAGGTATAACTAGTACTAGTTGTATGGGGGGTTATTTTATTGCTATTATATTTTATTTATGGGGGGTTATTTTATTGCTATTATATTTTATTCATGGGACCCATGTTTTATTTTCCTTCTTTGCCTTTTGTTTCTCTTCCCTACTCTCTCTTTCCTCGTTTTTTCTAGATTTTTTTAAAAGTTCTATTCGGAAATCAATTTAATTACTACCTTAGTTTGTTTGGATGAAAATAATAATTAATTTTTTACTTATTTGTTTTAACAAAAAATGCTTTTCAAATTATAATTTTTATTATTCTATAATTAAAGGCACTGAGCACAAAAATATTCAACTTAATTCTTCGGATGGTCGCTTATCCCATAAAAATTGACCACTAAAATTATTGGTTTCATTTTCTCCTATTTTTCATTTATTGTACTTAAAAGAGTTTTGTCTTCATATTTCATTGTGTTTTTAACTTCTACTTTTAGGAACCATTTAAATATAAATATTTATTTATTTATTAATTAATTTAAAAAATAATTTTCACTTTATTTGAAAATTGATTTTTTACAATAAAAATCTGAAACACAGCCTTTTCTTTTTGAAAGTATAATTTAAATTTGGAAAATATGTTGGTATAATGTATATTTCAACTTACTTCACTTTTGAAATGTTATTTAAGTTTAACATGAACATTATTTTGAATATTGTTTTGCAAAAAGAAAATATAATTCTATTTATATATATATATGGTCAAATACCTAATAATAATAATAATAATAATCATTACCATGCTTTCTATGTCGATAACTTCTATATATTTAATGTGTAATATATTCAATTGTATTTGTATTAGAAATTTATTTTACTAACTAGTTTTATTAATTATATTTTTAAATTTTATTATTAATATATTATGTAATTATTTAATGATTAAAATAATAATTTTTAAAAATATTTTCTGTTAAAATAAATAAGTAAAAAAAAAATATTTTTCACTGCACAAACTGATGGAGCAATTAAATTGTTTCAAATTAGATTTAGAGAAAACAAAAAATGAGAAAAAAGAGGAAAGAAAAAGTAAGAAAGAGAAACAAAGGCCAAGAAGAAAAATAAAGCATGGGTCTCATGAATCATAATATAATATCAATAAAATAATCTCCTCATACAACTAGTACTAGTTGTACCTGACACATAATAAAAATTTTCATTAAAATATTTTTTTATAAATAACTTTCATTATCATCTATCCATAATAAGGGTTATCATCACTAACCACATATATTATCACAATCAACCAATCATTATCATTGTCAACCGCTATTGACATTTGCTAATGTCAACCACCATCACCAACCAACCACCTTTGCTTCATAATTATCACTGCTATCAATCACAATTGTGAGTCACTACCACACCTACCACCTCCATCATTAGTATAATTATATTCATTATCACTGCCACCACCATAATCAACCTCTAGCATCATTGTTTTCAATCTCTACTACCGACCACCTCCACCATCACAATTAGTATCGTCACCAACTATTACATATACATCATCAATCTAGTACTACCTAAAAGTAATATTAAAGAGATATCAAAATTAAGATACTTAGTAAAAAGATATTATAATAAAATCTTGAAAATAAGTTACTTACCTACCACACTACCACCTACCACACTACCACTTACATGAATCCCCCAGCTACCAGTTCCGCTACGAAAAATGGTATCAGAGCTATGGATAATAAGAAACACGGTAAGAAACATACAAGTAGAAAATTAAGAAAAATAAGAAGAAAATTAAATAAATTATATCCGGAATATAAACAACTTAATATCACAGACTGATAATGAAAAATTAGATCAATTAATAAATAATATATCTAAAATAGAATATAAATATATTAAATACTTAAAAATACAATGAATAACAAGAATAGTGAATATAGACAAAAACTTAATGAAGTAATTATAGAAAAACGACAAGAATTAGAACATAGGCAAAATAGACTTAATAGTAATATATTTGCAGGAATTTGTCACAAATCTATAGTAGCACAAAGAAAGACTATTTTTTATCTAGAAATACAAATAAATAACTTAGAATATAAACTACAACATAATTTATAAATGAATAAAGAAGAATACGCAATAGATGAAAAAACATATGAAAATTATGACGGATTAAAAATAAAGATAATATTTTCTAATCTAGGAAGAAGATATAAGAAAATAGGTGACAATATAAGTTTAATGTTAGAAAAAGAAACGGTAAAACTAGAAGATAGTCTAACTGCTATGGTAAGAATAACAAAAGAAAATGAAGAAATAGATAGAAGAACGGAAATTGAAAAAATAAAACAACAAGCAAAAAAGGAAGTACAACAATTAGAAGAAGTAAAAAATACTAAAATAATAGAGCTAGAAAAAGAGCTAGCAATATTAAAAGAAATGTATGAAATTAAACAAAAAGAAAAAGAACAAAAAACGAAATTAAAAAATGAGATAATTGAATTAAAAGAAAAATTGCAATTACGAGATGAATTAGGAGAAAAAGAAGAAAATAACCAAGATAATCTACCCGAAATAAGAATTGATGAAATAAACGATGATGATTTAGAACAACATTCGGAAACAAGCGAAACATATACGGAACTTTTAGTAAACATAGATAATACAAAGAATTTAGAAGTAAATACAGAAGACGTAGACATAGGCGAAAAACCTAGCACATCAGGAGTAAAAAACCCAAAAAATTTTAATCCAAAATATTATAATGAAAATTATGAACAATATGATAAAGAAAAAACTACATGGGATAAAAGATTAAATAAAAAATGGACGCCTAAACCAATAACTGGACAACATGAATTTTTAGATTTAGACTGTGTAGCAGACATAAATAAAACAATCCAATTATGGGTAGGATACATATCAAAACAATTAATAGATAACAAGATAGTAATAGCAGAGGCACCAGGATACATAGAAAGAACACTTATTGGAACAGTAAAATTATGGCTACAAAATTTAACAAATGAAAGCTTAACAACTTTAAGAAATAATAAAAAATTTGATGGTGGAATAGCCACTACAACCATGGAAATACTATATAAATATGAAATAGCTATAAGAAATGAATTTAGCAGTATGACAACAGAGGTAGAAGAACAAAATAAAGAAAAAATCATAAATCGAAATCTAATGACAAAATTAGCAATATGTAATATGTGTTACATAGATGAATATACATGTGCATTTAGAGAATATTATTATAAAGGAACATATAGCATAGAAGAAAGTAAAGAAATAAGAAAATTATATTTTACAAAATTACCAGAACCTTTTAATTCAAAAGTAATAAAAAGTTGGAATGAAGCAGAATTAACAGATACCTTAGGAGCTAGAATAAAATTCTTGCAACGATGGTTTATGGAACTATGTGAAAAACATAAAGAAGAAATAAAGATGGAAAAAATATTAGTAAAAAACTTAGCATGTTGCAAAAATAAAACAGCACCCCAATTTGGTTGTACGGATAGGTATTATAAAAATAGAAAGAAATATACTAAAAAATATAGATCAAAATACAAATATAAAAAACCAAGAAGAAGGTACTACGTAAAAAATTACAAAACCAAAAGACCATATAGACCAAAAAGAAAACTAACGGAATGTACTTGTTATAATTGTGGAAAATTAGGACATATAGCTAGAGATTGTAAATTACCTAAGAACCCAAAGAAAAAACAAATATCAGAAATAATAATAGACGATGAAAAATATACACAAATAGAATATGTAGATTATGAATTAGAAAGCAATGATAGTATATATGAATTATCGGAAAATGAAATAGATAATGACATAGAAATAGAATCAGATAATGAATCCTATAATATAACAAATGACTGAAGCAGATATACAAACAATAAATAAAGAAAAGCATCAAGACGAAGAATATTTAGAACAAAAAATAATATTTGATAATAGTATATTTGAACAAATAAAAGGAAAAGAATTAGACCTAAGCGTAGCAAAAATATTCGAAATACCAACAGTAAGAAACTGGTTTAAACGACAAAAAGAAGAATATTATGTAGTAAGTCAAAGAGAACATATCATAGATTGCAAATATACTAAAGGAAAGGCCAAAATACCAATAATAAATAAACGAATAATAAATAAAGAAATACAAGATATTAAGGCTAAAAATCCAATTAAATATGTACATTTAGGAGGAACAGAAATATTAATAAAAGCATGTTTTAGAGAAGGAATAGATACGCCCATAGAAATATACTTAGCGGATGATAGAATTATACAACCCATAGAAAAAAGTGTAATAAGTGCAGTAAGAGGTAACCTCATATACCAAAAATTTAAATTTATAATAAGTGCTAATTACTCCAGTAGCAATAAATGACAGAAATATAGATAAATCATTAGTATTATATTGGAGAATGTCGGGAATAGAACTAGCCCCAGGAAGTAAAATATTTACAGCTAGATGTAAAAACTTATATGTTCTAACAACAAAACACAAAATAACAGCAAAAAATAAAATAGATAAAATAAAAATAGAAGATCCCTTTGAAAGAATAGTTACAGTCATAGATAAAAACGATTATAGTTATAATGAAATTGATATAGAAGAAGATTTAGAAATAGTAAAAGAAAGACTAAGCACATCGAAAAGAATAAACGATGAGATACCCCAAACATCATCAAAAATGAGTACCTCAAGGAGAATAGATAAAAGCCCACAAAAATCAATAGAAGAAGATATAAAACCATATCATTACTACATAACCGGAATAATGGAACAACGAAAATATTTAATATTAATAGATACAGGACGAGAAGAAAACTATATTACAAGAGAATTAGTAACGGAAGATGAAATAATAACTATTGAACAATCATGCTCCGAACTACCAAAAGCATTAATGTATACCGAAGAAACTGCATAATAAAGAACATGACTACTTACCTTCATAATGAAATGATAAAAAAACTATGAAACTTTAATACTATATATACTTAAAGATATAAAAATAATTGAATTAAGAAGAATCATATGGGAAAAAATATTTAATAACGAACCAGAAGATATATTGAATCAAGAATGGTATGAAATAGATTTACAAGATCTATATTTAGATAATGAAAGAATAGAATGGTACGATTTAGAAATAAATTCAGATTAAAATGAATTACGAATATTTACAATATTGGATAGAAGCTATGGAAGATATAAAACTATTAGAACAATTAATGAAGGAAAATTTATATATGTACCAAAGAACCGAAGATATGTTAATTTTGATATCTCTTTAATATTACTTTTAGGTAGTACTAAATTCATGGTAATATGTAATAATATTTATTATAATATTCTTCTGATAATTGTTTTAATCTGAACATTTCATTAATATTATTTATGATATATTCTAAATATAACATATCTTCGGTTCTTTGGTACATAGATAAATTTTCCTTTATTAATTGTTCTAATAGTTTTATATCTTCCATAGATTCTATCCAATATTGTAAATATTCGTAATTTATTTTAATCTGAATTTATTTCTAAATCGTACCATTCTATTCTTTCATTATCTAAATATAGATCTTGTAAATCTATTTCATACCATTCTTGATTCAATATATTTTCTGGTTCGTAATCATTAAATATTTTTCCCCATATTATTCTTCTTAATTCAATTATTTCTATATTGTTAAGTATATATAAGATTAAAGTTTCGTAGTTTTTTATCATTTCGTCATGCATATATGTAATCATGTTCGTTGTTTATGCAGTTTTTATTTTCAAATTATTCCTTCCTATCATATTCATAATTGATTAAATTCATATTAGATCATTATGAACTAGATTATTTTTATCATGTTTTCCTGTCACTACTAGCATCGTACTTTAGCGGATACTTTCTTCTTATCAGCGCCTCAACTTTGTTTACTCCCCTAAACGGCTTCCTCGCCTACCGGTTTCAACATTAGGATGGCATAGTATAGAAGTTTTCTCCCTGTTTCCAGTGTGCTAATAAACTAGAAATCATGATTCAAATAATTCTAATACATAATAACTAACATAAATTTATTCAATCATATATATGATATTCAGGAATATATGAAATTAGTTCCGCATATTTTTTGAACAAAATACCTTTGCCTCTTGCTTAGCCATGCTATCTGAAATATCTGACTGGATTTCAGATTTATCCATTAACTTTTTAAGTAATTAATATCTTAAGAGAGTTTTTTGAGAAGAGAGTTTTTATTTATGTTAGGCAATGCCTGCCTTATAAACATTTACATCCGATTCCTTATATAGACATACAAACTTACTATTCTAAATACTTATCCTAACACGTTTTTTACACCTGTCCACTACTATTTACTACTATTCATGACTACTATTCATGAATAGTTCCTATTTTATCTTATTAAGACTTATTTACACCTAACTTTTACACTTGTCTAATATGCACATGCCTTTACGACTTTTATTTACAATCTACACTATCTACATTTGTCATTATTTGATGACAAAAGACCCATACCTACTTCATATCTACCTTATGACACATATCTTTACATTTTTACATTATTACATATATCTTCCTTCCGTTCTTATCTTTGACATAACTTTTTCCGCTTCTTCTTGTTTTCTTCCTCGTTAATTATTCCAGCTGGACATCTGGAATTATATTATCTTCTCCGTTGCACTTTGAACATATATGGTCCGGATATTTATGACCAATTAGTTTACAATATCTGGTTAATAATTCTGCTGAAATAAATCCTTCTTTTAATGCTCGTGTCGTAGGTCGTTCTTCTGGCTTAAGTAATATACACTATCAATTACTAACATCAACCAACTTCACCATCACAATCACCACCTCCAATACCAACCGCTACTATCATGTTAGTTACTACGCCATCAACCACTTCCACCATCCAACTATCTCCACTTACTAGAGTTAACATCAATCATTATCATCATCACCAAAACAAATCATCTTCACCATCACTAGCGAACACAAATATTTCATTTTTGTCAAATAACAATATTATTTTATTAAATTTATATTTTTAAATTGTAATTAATTTATTTTATTATAATTATATATTTATTATGTTTATAAGCAAATAAATTATACATATTCAAATATTGGTAAAATAATGTATTCTTAATTGTCCAATGATCAAATATTAAGACGATATCTTAATTATTTAATAAATGTCCAG